>NC_141766.1:32045477-32197977 GCF_982258835.1 Parasteatoda tepidariorum
ATGAAAATAATACAAGAAATATAAAAGGTAAAGGGGCTATAAATAAGGGTTTATGATAGAAAAAGAAGAGAAAGAAAATAGTTTATTTGCGAACCCAAAGCAGGCTAAGTGGTTTTGCGTCAACGGCTGTGGAAAAGGGTGAAAAATAAATAACCGAGCACATTAAAGATTCACGAAATAGGTTCAGAAGTTTTAACGCAATTTTTCACGAGCTAGATATTTTAGAACAAATTTTTAAGGAAATCATTCTTCGATTTATGCTTAAAGTCAGTTTGAATCACGGTAGCTAAAGGATTCTTAGATGTGGATTTAAATATGTAAAACTTTTATTATAAATCATAGATCTGAAAGGGATATTTATTGATTACTGTTTAATAGTTAGGAGAAACGGATTTATGTTTTTAAATATCTTGTTGCGATTTATTTTTGTTTCGGTTCCACTTGATGGAGGTATATTTTTATTTCGCTAAATTTTCAAATTAAGTTCTCCCAATAAAGCTCATTAATTTAAAGGAAGTCATTTAATCTCTTCGTTTTTTTTTTAATTTTGTGTTCAAGGTTAAATTAATTATGGTTTTACTGAATCAAAATCTATAATGATTTATTACTTTATTTTAAATATTCTTTTTAAAAGAGTAGTTAATTATTTTAATTAGAAAAATACGTTATTAAAACGTAACTATATAAAATATGTTTTCCATTTATTCTTTTTCAAACTTTAATTTACGGTATTTAAAAATTGATTCGGTATTTTTTTCCCTTCAGATTGTAACTGTTTACCTGGAATTCTGGTTTTCTAAATTATAGTTTTTCTTATAATACATTTATTAAAAAATACATAACCGAAAAGTAAATTTAACCAATTAAATGGTTCTTATGCCATGCTCTTGGTATCATGATAAAACTACAAAGTTTTACCGCATTTACCAAATTTTATCACATGTTATGAAACCATATTTTATTGTCAATTTTACCGAAATCATTACCAAGGCTCTTTTGTTAAAATTACCAAGTATTACTCATAGAGCCAGGAACATGGTAAATTTTTCCATATTTGGTAGTTTTGATCATGCTTTTTTCTCAGTGTAGAATAAAAAAAAAACTATATGTTATTGAGACGAAACTGTATATAATATGCTTTCCATTTAGTCTTTCACAAACTTAGCTTTTTTTTTGCTCTTCAAAAACTTTAAATTGCTTTAAAATTGCTTAAATCTTTTCTTCCGATCTTCCTAACTGTTTTATATTAAAATAGTTTAATATAAAAATAGCGTTTTCGTACGAAGTTGAATGCAGTTTTGGAATAAAATATTCCATAAGAATGAAAGCAAGTAAACCCTAAGAAGGACACATTTAGAAATAAAACAATATCACAAGGAGGCATTTTTCAGGTCCTGTCGTTGTTAGACAAATATATATATATTTTTTTTTACCCTATGGTAACACATTTGTGCAATTATTGCAGACGCACATTGAGCTTGTCGGATAAAAAAAATGTATGTTACATCCTGATGGAGTGCCTTTACTGAGAAAAAAGTTTAGTCAAAATTACAAGAATGTGGTAAAATTTACCGTGTTTCTGGCTCTATGGAAACATCAAAAAGTGTGGTAATTTTTGACGAAAAGCTAAAATTAACAAAAGTATAGTTTTATAACAAGTGATTAAATTTGGAAACTTTATCTTACTGTTTAAGAGCATGGCATAAAAGCCATTTATGCGGATAAATTTACTTTCCCGTTTTGTATCCTTTGCTACATATGTGGTAATAAGAACTATAATTTCTTAAAACCAGAGTTTCCGCTAAACCGTCACCATATGAACGAAAAAATTACCATATGAATGGTTTAAATACAGTATATTTTAGTTTCATTACCAGAATTATGTTTTCTGCTTACCAGAAATGTCTTTACCAAACAGTTCTATAATTTTACCAGAATTTCTTTCAGCGTGCAATGTACAAAGAATTACATGGATGCATCACACTAACAAGAGTGCATTCAACAGTGTTTAGGAGTGATTGCTTCTTAGATAGTTTCGTTGCTTGGCAACGTTAAGAGAAAACATGTTATGGATGGAGAATCTCAAAGAATTTCCTCAAACTTGCTTCCGTGCATGAGAAAAGTGTTTAATTATATTTTCCGTGAACTGCAGATAATTGTCAGGAATTTCCATAAGCACCACAGAGCGCTTTTCGTAAGTTATACTAATTTTCTTTTATATGGATTGTGTTTTTTACACTAGGATGCGCTACAAGTTCTTTACTGCACATACTTCAGAGTTACTGTTTCAAGTGTATTTTGAAGACATTCAGCTCACAACGGGATCATTTTATTTTATTTCATAACAGTCGTTGAACAACCGACCCAATTTTGGGTTTACGCCTACTATTGTTCAGCTCCGTAATCTAATAATTTTGAACCCAATCCAGAAGACAAGGGAACTCCTGGATCAAGTATTGGGAGAAAGTTTGCCTTCGTGGAGGATTTATTCCTGGAACTAGCCTGCATTTGCGTTACATGGCGAAGAAAAACCACGAAAACCTCCGACGGTTAGCCTGACGGCAAAGGGATTCAAACCCCTGATCTGTCTACCACTGAGGATATTTTGTGTCGGTGCATGCCAGACGCGGTTGCAAATTGGTCGGGGCATGCCGGAAGTGGAAGTCGTATCGATCAGCCATCATCATGGGTAAAAGCCCTTATATAGCAAGACGGAAAAGAGAAAAACCTGGTACGTAAAACATTTCTTTCCATCATTTTTTTTGACAAAAATGAAATATCTGTAACTATCAAGATTTCTTTTATAATTCTGGCATATATATAAAACTGCTTCTTTTCCAAGATAAAGTAGATATTGTTGAAAAATTTAAAAAAAGAATAAGTAAACTCCTCCCCAAAACTAGCTATAACTGAAATGGTTTTACCACCAGCCTTTCCTCTTTTCCGTCTCGCTTTCACCCCTGGCCATCATTGGGATTCCAACCCGGTTTACCTCATTGGAAGGCAAACGAACTATCCCCTGAGCAATCACGCTTCACAACGGGATAATTTTTTTATAACCGTCGTTGAACAGCCAACCCAAATTTTGAGTCTACGACTACCAATGCTCCACTCCGTAGGCTTGTACTTTTGAATAATTTTGAATAACAATTTTCCACTTGAGAAAGCCTGTGATAGAAATTTCTTTAAAATCCAGCAAGAGGCGAAACGCTAGACTGGTTTTACGTAAATTTTAGTACTGGATGCTTAATAAAACACATCAGAATTGTAATACATTTAAGTTTTCTCCCATTTCATATTTTCCATTTTAATTCAAAGTGTATCTACAAGCAAATAAGGTGATAAAATAAACCAGCTTTTACTATCGGCAATATTTATCATGAAAAAATTATTACTAAATAAATGCTCTTTAAAAAGAATATTTCATGAAATATATTTAATACGGCGCTTTAATAATTCCATGCTTATGAAGCAGCTATAAAATCACTTAATTTTAACTATAGCAATCAAGGCCCTGAAGGTTATATAATATCTAAACAATGCTCGTATTGCTTAGTTGAAATCGATTTTTGGAACTATAATAAATTACTTATAATAGAAATTATATCTATAATTTTTTCGATATCAGAAGAGTGGTGCGATTATAATATAAAGTTAATCACTCTAACTCACACCATTAATCAATATCGAAGATGCTAGACAATTGCAACTGAGCAAGGTTATTTTCCAGGGAAGCTCTTTATTTTGTAGAACAATTCTGAAATCTATAATTTTTGTATGTTTATCCAATAATAGTTATTTCTTAGTTTTATTTCTTTTCACAAAATCTATGTTTTAAAAAAAATTAGCCTAATCTCATGAAATAAAAATGTTCTTTAACCATTTATTAATAATATGTGACCATAATATTTAAATAATTATTGTCAAATGAATTAAATGTGGTCCGCTAAAATTATATTCCTTGAGTAAAACTAGAATTATTTACGTAGCTTCAGAATTTGATATTGAGTTTAGGCAGTGTTTTACATTTATATTGATTTTTAAATCTTCGATTTTTTTTGTTGCATCGCTAACATCACAGAGTGGACAGTTATAAAATTTTTAATAATTTTTTGCAATGCGGAATTCATTTGACGCTGGTTTTCAAGTAAAAAGTGAACACCAATTTGTCTGAAAAAACCCATACAAGTCAAGAAATATCTGCAAATAATTTAAAAAGAGATCTTATTTAGTCCAAAATATATGCCTAAGTCAGAGTAAGTATGAAGCTAGCGTAAGAGTGGACACTTTGCGAGTTTTTCATAACTTTCTGCAACGCAGAATTGTTTTTAAGTAAAAAGTGAGGGCCAATATGCTTGAAAACATCCACATTTGTCAAGAAACATTTCAATATATATTATATAGTTATCTATATTCAATATATAACTAAATTCATATTAAAAGGTGAAATTTATTTGAAAACAACCATATGTGTCAAGAAATATTTGTAGATAATTTAAAACAAGAACTTGTTAAATCTAAAACACGTTAATGTGTTAACATACTAGATGGTCCATAATCAAAGTCCTCAATAGGTACGTATTTATTGTATATGTATCAATATGTATGTAATGTCAAAAATTAAGCAAAAAACGTATACATAATGGTGACAGATTGATTATTAATTTATAATAATTAATAATTAATTTTACATAAATTAAATATTAATTATTAATTTATAACTAATAATTAAATTTACATAAATTAAATATTAATTATTAATTATTGTAAATGAAATATTAATTATTTTTAATTAATTAATTTTAATCAATTATTTTTAATTAATTATTAATTACTTTATATTAATTATTAATCATTGTAAATGAAATATTAATTATTTTTAATTAATTATTATATATTTTAAATTAATTTTAAATTATTGTAAATTAATTATTAATTATTATAAATTAATTATTGATTATTATAAATTGATTATTAATTATTATAAATTAATTATTAATTATTATAAATATATTTTGTTTCCGACAAGTGAAATCAAAGCACGTAACCAATAATTAATAAGGAAGTTAAAATTATGGATAATAAAATCTTTTTCATTGATGAAAGAAATTTAAAACAGGCGAAGGTTTTAGTTAAAAAAAACCTTTTAGTTCCTGTCGGGAATCAAATAGATTTTCATTTCACATTTTTAATACCACCTCCTTCAATTTCAATTTGTCTCAGTTTCATAATAATTCTTTCTACGTAAGCATTAATTTGCGACCCCTAATTTGTAATATTTAATTCGTTTTTGACAGTAATTCTAAACAAATACATTAAAAGAGGTTATTATGAAACACTCCGTATAGCATATAAGCTTAATTTTAAGTTTGTATAATGCTATAATTTACTATATAAAAAGAAAACTGCAACAAGCAAAAATCAAGAAAAAAACTAAATTTTGATATTCAATATCGCATTAAATTTATATTGATAAAAAGGTGATTTTTATGAAAAATAATGCTTTAGTAAAAAATTCATGTTTGACGCCCTGGTCATTTTTATTTGAATTTACAAACAGTTTCAGGCATTTTTCATTGTAAAAATCTAAAACTGAAAAATGAATCTTTCTCGACACCGAAACCAACAATTGGCAAAACGCCAGTGCTGACCTACTTGAAACGATTCAAACTTACAAAATGCTAGATGACTTAGATTGAACTTGAATTGTCAATGAAATTTTTTGACGTAAAAATTAAATTTGCATAAACAGCCCATTTTATTGAATAGCACTCAAGTGTTCATTATCTTTTTCCAGTTTCATTTGTGAAAATTTTCAACTATCACTTAGCAATGGAACACTCAAATTCTTACACTGTAGAAAATTCCGGATCAAATTAGGGATCACTTAGAGCTCAGGTACCTTTTACCATAAAATCCATCTTTACCGGAACATGTTACGGAACAAAAAATCTGTTATACCGTAACTTTTACAGTAATAATTACCACAAAATCACTGAATCACTTTAACTAAATAAATATTACTAAAGAATTACTGTATATTTGATTTAATTTGATATATGACTATATGTAGGAATTAGAGAAATTTTCGCTTTTCAGGAATGTTTCTTAATTTGTGATATAAGATCACGTGAAATATTTTCGCGAAGCAAATCGATTATAATGTTGGTTTCCACGGTTCTAAATATCGAAAGTTAGTTACAAAGCTCGTTAACAGATGGCTCTGATGTTTAAAAATCTAGATAATAGATATTCTGCCATACACATGGATTGTTTTCACGCAGTTTGTAATTCTGTTTTCTGACTGTGTTACGTAGTTGCAATAAATGGTATGTGGATAGTTGAAAAATGTTTTATCGTCATCTATCAACAAATATTGTTATTAAATTTGAAACTTGCAAAGAAGAAGCAGAAAGTGATTGCTAATATTATTGTATTTTACGGTAAAAATGGTTTTTACAGATGATGCACACATAGTACCGAACTTAACTGTAATTACTATACTGTAATTTGACTTGCAATATTTAGCAGTGTGTAAATTCTGCACCAAGCACATACTATTTTTAGTTTAGTTTTATTAACTAACATTTTAATAAACTTAGAATTCTATTTTATACGCATTTCAGTGTTTGATTATTTTCAACGGAACGGGAAATTGATGGAGTTTAAAATAGTTTATTTATAGTAATAATTATTTTAAAATGTTTGGATGACAGGTATCAAAGAATTCTTTTTTCGAGAAAGCATTTTGATTTGGTTTGGAATAAACTTACAATTGATAGGAGTATAATCTAAGTATAGTATACGGGGATACCAAAGACATTGTAGACTAATTGCTTTAAACAGTACTGAAGCAAACAATGGTGATTAATTATCGGTTTCTGTTTCGAAATTACTTTTGTGTGTTTATTCCAAAGAGAATTTTGATTTGACTTATAACATTTCATAGCACTCTAAAAAAGGCAAAAAATAAAAATATGTATATAAATATATATATATATATATATATATATATATATATATATATATATATATATATATATATATATATATATATATATATATATATATATATATATATATATATATATATATATATATATATATATATATATAACCTAATATTAAGTGATGTTTCACCATTTTTTAAACTGTATTTATCAAACTACTAGTAAAATAGAAATATATAAACTAATTAATAATTAAACTCCTTTAAAAATCGGACATTGCAAAAAATTACGAACTAATTAGGCTGGAAAAAACAAAGTCAACGTAATTAAGGTGTTGTTGTTGATAAAATTTGAAGGATAATAATATTTTATACCAGAGCTAATTTCATATTGTTTAGAAGCGCTTTTAAAAATGGGCTGTAGACACTACTGGATTAAATTTCTACTTAAAATTTAACCAATGAAGTATAAGACTTAATTTTGTTCCTAAAGAATTTGACACTATTGAATGCAAAATAATTTTAATGACAATACTTAGCACTTTCAAAATTTTGTTTTTGCTTTTGAATTCTAAGTATTTATTGTCCGATTAAAAGTGAGATTTAATAAAAATAAAAATACAGTAAGCTCTCTTAAAATGAAACTTTCGTTATCAGTATGTTTTTTTTCTCCAAATAAAATTTTTATCAATTCATTTATAATGACATTTTTATTTTAAGAAATCTGACTGAGTGAAAATTGGCAATGCTGACAAAAATTTAGATTTTTTCTTAATTGTCTACATTGAACTTTTGTTCATAAGCTTTCTTAATTTTTATTCTCATATCCTTAAAATTGAAGTCATAGTTGTTGTTTTTTCACTTGCTGATAAACAAAATTGTAAAATAATTACATACTTTAGACGTATTAGCAGAAAAACGCTGAGTTTTGAGAAAATTTCTTTATGCTAACACACATTACAAAAAAGTTTTATATAGAATTCTTTGAAACTTAGCATGTAGATTTTGTATAATTTTAGCTATAATTCTAACTAAATGCTAAGGTATAAGTGTGAATTTATTACTTTTATTACGCTTTTAGTGACAACGTTTAAAACTTAATTTAAAAATGAATTCTGATCAATATATGTAGTTCTATTTTATTTTATCTTTAATACTTTTGAACGATTTTCATTCAAATCATAGGTAATCATATTATTGGTCCAGGGAAAAAATTATTGTCTATTTATGCATTGCAATTTGTTGTAGAGCCGTTGGCGTGAAATAATTTTTTTTAGTTCTTCTGCTCAAATTTGTCCTTATTTTGAAACTGAAAAATTTAAAAATTTTAAAAGTTTGCCTTATAGTAATATTTCTAAGAACCTAAATTACCAAAAAATAAATACAAATGATGAAATTCTCAGATATTCGCAATTCAAGAAGTATTTATAGTATCTCTCTGGTCCCATATCTCAAAAATAAACTTGCCAACTTAATGCATAACGAAATTAAAAGTGAAAGAAAGAATTGCAAAAAAAATATCAAACAGCAGCTGTCGCCATAGCAACGCATGCAATGACGACGCATGCGCACTGTTTACTATTATTCTTGAACACAGTTGAAACGTATGATGGCGTCCAAATAAGGTGCGCACGCTATCAAGCCCAAAACAACACCCATTTCGCCAATGGGTAATAATATTTCTAATTAAGGCAATTTTTAAAAAAAAATGTGTCGAACCCAGTCGGATACCTTAATTAACTATACCGACGCCTGTATGTATTCTTAGACATTTACTTGAATCAAATTGTGAATTTTAATTCAAATTCTTGTACAATTGATGAAAGGTGAATAATCTTTACGAAAAATGGTAGAAATATTTTAAGGCAAAGTTTTACTATTTTTATTATATTTTTGTTTTAATACATATCTTTATCTTTCAACTTTTTTTGGAATCTTCTTTGCTTTGCCAAGTAGGGTAAAATGCTAACAGACTCCACCTTAGTGTATTTATTTCTCCACGCAGCTATTCTTTTCTTGTAAACGTTCTTTATCAGGAAGTAAGTTCTGTCCACAAAAGCTAAATTTAAGTAATTGTCATTCGAGTAAACATGATTAAGCTTTGGCTTCTTCTCATAACAAAGAAACCACCTTATCCTAAGAGATGGCAAAAAATTGATTCATCAAGAAGTAAAGGTTGCAAATAGGTAAAAGATGCCAGTTTTTTTTTGCACCAGAAAATGATTTAATTCGATAGAGGATTTTATGTAGGAATGTGAGAAAATTTCTTTATTTAGGAATATTTATTAATTTGCAATATAAAATCACGTGAATAATTTTTGCAATGTAAACTGTTTGTAACAGTGGTTTCTACGGTACCAAATATCCAAAGTTAGTTTCAAAGTTTATTAACAGATAACGCGGCTGTTTAAAAAGCTATATAATAATCTTTTCTGTCATAATAATCCAAATGGAATATTTTTACACCTTTTATATGGCGTCTTTTGACTGCTTCAGTTACAAAAAAAAAAGGCATGTGGATAACTAAAAAATTTTTTAGCGCCATCTGTTGACAAATATGGTTACTAAATATGAAACTTGCAAAGAAGAATATGACTCATAAGCAGAATAAGGCAAAGAAACATGTCTAGATCTCATTACATTTTCTTTAATTCAGTTTCCGAATCACTTGTCATTTGTTTGGCCCACTATTCAATGCAACAGAATCAACTTTCCCATCAAGTTCAAAATATCAGTAAGTAAAACGGAATATTTTACACCATTTACGTTAAATATATATTTATTAAAAAATACCGAAACTGGTATTCATTCCCAGTGGATTGATCCTAATGACATGGCTCCCAGTAGAACACTGAAGTCAAACATCACTGGCTGCTGTCAGTAAGCGGGTGGGTGACCACTTTGATCAGCCTGCGTAGGGACCGAGGGAGCATGGTATTGTTCCTCATTAAACTGCTCCACCATGAAATGATCGACTTCACGCACAGGTCATTGGTCCACCAAGGCAGGGGAGCCATCCCCTCTGCATAGGATCAAAATTGCAATGGCATGCTTTCGGATCATCCTCAGGTATGTTTCCCAGACCTAGATCTCTTTTGATTTTCTTTAATTCATTATTCAAATCATTTGTCATTTGTTTGTCTAAGTATTCAATATACCAAATTTAATTTTCCCTTCGAGTTCAAAATATCAGTAAGTGAAATGGAATATTCTATACAATTAACGTTAATATTAGAATTATTAAAAGTACCATAACTAGTATTCATTTGATAATAAACAAGTTAACAATCATTGTAACTAAATTTGAAAGTTGCCAAGACATATATATATATATATATATATATATATATATATATATATATATATATATATATATATATATATATATATATATATATATATATATATATATATATATATATATATATATATATATGTATATATATATATATATATATATATATATATATATATATATATATATATATATATATATATATATATATATATATATATATATATATATATATATATATATATATATATATATATATATATATATTTATATATATATATATATATATATATATATATATGTCAAGATTTCCTTCCGTACCTTTAATTCATTTTCCAAATCTTCTGCCATTTGTTTCTTAGTTTTCAATGCAACAAAATTAATTTTCCCATTAAGTTGAAAATATCAGTAAGTAAAACAAAATATTTTACACCATTTACGTTAACTATCGATTAATAAAAAAATACCAAAACATGTATTCATTTGTTAATAGACATGAAAGTTTCTTCGAAATATATTAAAAATTTCAAAACAGATCTGAGAATTTCGTTCGAATAACAGGTAGAGTTAAGAAAAAAAAGTTAAATCTATCTTCTTGAAAATACAAGAAATCTAAATCCTTTCTGAGGAAATTTTCTTCTTTGTTAGAATACTTTTTCTATTTCCTTCTAAGAATTGGAAAGCCTGCCAGGTACGTGACGAGTGGTAAGGATTCGTAGTGACATATAGACATAAGTATTCACTGAGATTTCGTGTCTTACTTTTTTCATCAAACTTCAATTACTTAAACTGAATTTTAAAAATTCACACATGAGTTATTATGTCAGAATTTTATTTTTTATTTAATATTTTTTTGTTGATTATTGTACATCTAAAAAATAGTCGTGTACTTCTTTTGAATTATCTATTTATTTTGGATATATTAAGCTATGTTTTCTTGAATTGCAAAGTATTCTACAAAGAAATCATTAATTGTGATTCGAAGCTACATATTGTCAAATAATAATTAATTGCGTCTTAATTTTCCCATGAAACTTCAATTACCTGAACTAAATGTTTAAAAATTCTTCATATATGATTTATTACGTCAGAATTTTTTTCATTGTGCTATTTTTGTTTTTTTATTCTTGTATATCTAAGGAATAGTCGTATACTTCATATGAATTATTTATTTATTTTAGATAAGTTGAGTTATGCTTTCCAGAGTTGTAAATTATTCTACAGAGTTCATTAATTGCAAATCGAAGTTTGATATCGACATAAGTTTTCATGTTTTACTTTTTTCATCAAACTTCAATTACCTAAACAGAATTTTAAAAATTCGAATTTTTTTTTTTTTAATTTAGTATTTTTTTTTATTATTGCAAATCTAAAGAATAGCTGTGTAATTTTATTTTTATTTTTTATTTATTTACTTTTGAATAAATTTAGTTATGGTTTCCGGAATTGTAACGTACCCAAAAAAGAGTTCATTAGTTGTGAAGTTTCAAAAACGAAAATAATTATTTAAATGTTTTATCTGAAGAAGTAAGCAAACAGCTCAAAAGAAAAAATCTTACATCCCTAAAACATTACATGCTTTGCATATGCTCTAAAATGGAATAGCATTTAGCATATGTACATTTTGGAATATTGTAAAACACTGCTGATGTTTACTTTAAAACGTTTAAATGTTTTTGTAATTTTAGGTTTTGCTAATAGATGGAGCCATAATAATGATTTTTATGAAGTGTCGAGTAGTGAAAACAGTAGAAGTGTTTAGCAGAAAGATATTTTTTTCATTTGAAATTCTGCTAGTAGATTATAACTATATTATAACTAGTGTAACTATAATATTTTCACGAAAGAGTATTAGAAATTATTTTAACTAGTAAAGTAATATTATCTTAATATAATCCTTTCTTAAATATAATCCTTTCCTTTAATGAACATTTATTGTAATTGTTCAGTAGATTATAAACTTATTTCAGCAATTCGATATTTCGTAAAAATGTCAACAGGCTTTTAAAATTGCATCTGCATAAAATTTCAGAACTATATCTGCTTTACTATCTTTATTTCAGAATTTAAAGCAGTATCTTCTTGAACTATCAAATATTTCTAAAACTCAGAAAAGTAATGCTTTCTACTCTAAATAATTTCCCTTGCGAATAAGTAATCCCTCCTTCCCTCGAATATTAAGCTTATTATCCTTTTTAGAACATTTCAAACTTAGTTTTACGGTGTTTTCATTATGGAATAAAGGTCAAGAAAAACTTATATAGCGTTGTTTTTTTGTTTTTGGTAGGTAGCTAAATAAAAAAAGAAATAGCTAACAATGAGGCATGGTCGCAACTTTAGAAGAAATCGGAAATGCAATGCTGTTCTTGGAAAATGCAATTTTCTCTTGCTGAACAACGTTTCACTAACCGACAATTGCTATTCTATTGGCTATAACATGTGGTCGTAACTTGAGAATGAGGAAAACTGTTTTCTGTAAACGTGAAAAAAACAGGGTCGATGCATCAATAAAAGAAGTCAAAGTAAAAACTTTATTGCCTTTTTTTTATTAAGAAGCCTTGGAATATAATGCTTATTCCATCTATATATATATATATATATATATATATATATATATATATATAAATACAAAGAAACATGCATAAAAATATATATAAAAATACAAAGAAAACAAAAAAAATTAAGGAGAGGAAGAAGAATTATTGCTAAATAAACAAAAAAATTAATTAAAAGAAACTTAAAAAATATTAATGAAAAAGCCGGAAAACAAAATAAGAAACAGATATAATCTCATAATCAAAATGAAATATTTTTTTAAATTTTTAAAATTTTTTTCAAATTAATTTTAATGGTAATAATTTTCATAGTAATAATTCTTCACTTGAAAAATATTCCTCTTCTTGTTTTATTTGTATTTTTAACTTATGCCTTCATGCTTTTATGCTTTCTATGTTTTTGCTGGTTATGAGAAGTAAATAAGATTTATTTATAGATTAAGATTATTTTTTTTTCCTAATTTTCTTCACGAATTCTTTTCTTTCTTTCTTTTATGTCTCTTTATTGTGTTATATATATATATATATATATATATGTATATATATATATATATATATATATATATATATATATATATATATATATATATATATATATATATATATATATATATATATATATATATATATATATATATATATATATATATATATATATAACAGAATAAAAATTTGTATTTATAAAAATGTAACTGAACTTAGTAACAGTAATATTAACTGTCTATTATCCCATTTCTTCAAAGTTATTAAAAAAAATTTTGTTCTTTGATAAAGTAATAGACTTTTAATACTCTTTTAATAGGTATTTAGCGTTTTACTTTTCTAAATTTTGCTTGAACTTCTCTGAAACAAAATACAGTTTATACTCCTTTAGCAGATACCTACTAACCCTCTTTAAATTTCACAATTTTGTGAAAAGCTAGTTGAAAATTATAGAAATTATTGTGTATTTGAGTAAGAAAACACATTTTCAAAGTGGAGAAATACTCAAAAAAGAATCTAAGTTTTCTCGTTTTTTCTTTATAAAGAAAAAAAAAATCTTTTGAAAACTTTTTAACTAAAGTGGAAAAGGTACTTTTCTGTTATACCTCTGCTGTTTCGCTAGTTAATATCTTTTTCATTTCAAGCTCATTTACTATTCAACAAAACTTTTTTTGAACGCTTTTCATTCAATGCTTAGTTAGGAATGTAGATGTTGCGTTTTAATTTAAGATATTAATTTAATTTCATGGGTTTGTGGTTTCTAATTACTTGTGATTGTTTAGTTCTGACGAAAATGAAAAAGACGTTTGAATTAAAAATTTCAAAGAAAACGTATTTATGAAAGAAAATTTATCGTAATAGATAAAACAATTGAATATAATAAAACGGAAAATAATAAAATAGTATTCAAAGAATAAAAATTCTTTAAGTTGTTTTTATTACAAAAAAAGCAGAAAAAATCTTCTTCTAAGTAATCTTTACGAGAAAAGTTAGAAAAATTCTGATTGACCTAATAATAATTATTCATATTTAATTTCCGAGAAGAAGTAACAGAATAACATAATTTCCTTCTCGATAATTTATTAATTTTATTATTGACTTAATATTTTTATAATTGCAATACTTAGCAATCTAAATAAATAACTTATTTCTCATGTTATTTCACATAAGTTAATTCTATCATAAAACATGATAAAAACGTTAGAATTGAAAGTTTAAAACACAACGTATTTATAAAAAAATATTAGAATAGGTAACTGAAGTGTAATAAAATGGAAAACTAATAAAAGAGTATTTAAAAAAAATAATTCTTCAAGATGTTTTTTGCTGCAAACAATACAAATAAAATCCCTTTAAGTATTCTATGCGAGAAAAAATATCATATACTTGTGATTGTTTTAAAAAAATGTTTTAGTTTAATTTGAGAAACAAAAGTATGATAGGAACATAATTAATTAATTTTATAATAAGTTTAATAATTACGTAATTAATTTATTAATTTTGTAATTAAATAATTTTATAATTTCTATAATTTTATAATTTCAATAAAAAATAATTTATTTCAGATGCTATTTTCATGACTTCTATATAATTAAACATTAAAAAGCGTTACAACAAAAAATTTAAATGATATATTTACGAAAAAAATTATAGGAATAAGTGAAAAAGGGCGATGCGGAGAAAAAAATGCTGGTAAAAATATCGTACTTCCTAGTAATGGTAAAATGAAAAAATGGTAAAATGAAAAAAAATCATAGTTATAGTTTATGAACCCAAAATATACAGTATTTAAACCATATATTTGGCAATTTTTCCGTTCAGATAGTAATAGTTTACCGAAAATTCTGGATTTAATAATTATTCTTATTTCCACACATTTAGTAAAAAATGCAAAACTGAAAAGAAAATTTGATCTAAGAAATGGTTTTTACGGTCATACTCTTCGTTGTCATGATAAAATTCCCAAATTTTACCACATTTACCATATTTCATCACATATTATAAAGTCGTGTTTAATTATTATTTTTACCAAAATTATAACCAAAACTATTCATTAAAAATTTCCAATTTTTTTAGTGTTCCGATAGAACCAGAACGCTGTATATTTTACCATGTCCTGATAGTTTTGGCTTTAATTTTTTCTCGGTGATAACTAAGCAAAAAAAATAATAAAATAGTTATTTAAAAAACAAAAATGCTTTTAAGGTGTTTTTGCTACAAATAATACTCTTATAAAAAATACATACAATAAAAAATATTAAATATTTCTGACTGTTTTGATAATAGTCATTCTTATTTTGTTTTTGAGAAGAAAAAAAGTAAATCAAGCATGAAATAGTATTTTACACACATTTCCACTTTATCTTTCTTCCCATTTTGTCTTAGTTATCCGGCTTACTATTTCAGCTAAACCGGAATTACGTCTTTCGCTTTCTCAAATCTAATACGAACATTTTCCATTATAAGTTTTGTACTGTCTTATGGTTCTATTTTAGTCTCGGTAATTGTTTGCCAACAACTTTCTGCCATCAAGGATTTTTTTTCTCCAATCATTGTATAACTTTCTTTCTCACCGCGTTTTCTTCTCTTCAAGGCAAGGTATAAATTGATACAGGCTTCATAGACACCTGTAATAAATTGATTGTTTCTCTTCATATAGGGGAAATACAAATATTGCGTAAATGTATATCATGTGTATTATTTTTGAGAAATTTTAGTCTTACGCTAAAGTTTTCATGTTACAATAATATCGCTGTGAAAATGCTGCAATAAAAATATTGGTAGTTTATTAATATTTCATTTTAATGAGTATTTTCAAATATTACACTTAGAAAAAAGACTGGTGAATTGCAGTACTATATGGGGACTTTACTGGTAAAAACAACAACACACTTTTGGAAGATAAATCCAAATATGGTGTTTAAACTACTCATTTGGTAGTTTTTCCATTCATATGGTCAAGGTTTATCGGAAATTCTGGTTTTCAACGTTATAGTTTTTTTACTACATAGTTAGTAAAAAAAATAACGAAACAAAAACTAAAAGTACTTGAAACTGAATAAATGGTTTTTAGGCCATGTTTTTAGGTATCATTATGAAATTATCATATTTTATCACACATTATAAAACCATATTTTATGGTTTGTATGCCATGCTCTAAAATATTATGATAAAATTGTCATATTTTACCATATGTTTTACATTTATCACTATAATTTGGTTAAATTTTATTGGTAAAAATTATCAAGCTTTTTAGTGTTCCAACAGAGGCAGATACATTGTAAAATTTACCATATTCTGTTAGTTTTAATTAAAACCATAAATAAAAAAGTAGGCTATTCATTAATGTTTCAGTTTAGTGGGTATCTCCAAATGTTATACGGTGAAAAAATTCTGGTAAAATTACCGTGCCATATGGTAATGACATTTCGAGTAAAAAAAACATAATTCAGGGTAATAAATTCAAAATATATGGCATTTAAAGCATTTATTTGATTTTTTGGCTCATATAATAACGGTTTACCGGAAATTCCGGTTCTCAATATTATAGATCTAATTCCACACATTTATTAAAAAAATATAGAGCTTTAAAATAAATTTAACCGAATAAATTGTTTTTATGCCATGCTATTAAGTATCGTTATAAAATTACTGAATCTTACACTTACCAAATTATAACACATATAAGATAACCCTATTTTAGTGTTAATTTCACAAAAATCATTACCAAAACTCTTCGGTAAAGATTACTGAGCTTTTCTGTGTTCACATGGAGTAAAAACACTGTAAAATTTACCATATTCTGATAATTTGGTTCATTTTAGTGTATCTAAGTTTGAAAAAAAAATGTTATGATTAAAAATTTAAAATCTTTGTATTACTAATATATAATGATCAACAAGCATGTCTTATTACTTTAGTTTAAAAACTAAGAATGAAATAATTGTGGTACCAGTTTTTCAAAGTTAAATTCTAGTCGTCCCGACCACAATGTTACATGTTTTTTTTTTGTGGAGAAACAGTGTTTGTTTGTTAAAAAAGCAAAATTTGTTAAAATAACAGTACTTTTCTACTCAAACGATATTGGTCCATTTTAAAATAACAGTATTTTTCAGTGAAATCAGTAAGTTAAAAATTTTTTTTACAGTGTAGGATTGAAACATATGTTATTTTTTATTCAAAAACATATTTGTTGTTGTTATTGGTGTACGCCTGTTTAGGCAGAGGGGTGCGATTGTTCTTGTTTTATAATGGCGCCATCTATGGCCAAGAATTTAAAAAACATATTTAAATTTTTAATTTAACTAAATTTTTAAACAAATTAAATTTTCAAAATTACTAAATTTTTAAATATAATGAAATTTTTGCTAACTAAATTTAAATACTGAGTAATTTCTGCTACAAGTAATTTTCTCTTTTTTATAAAATAATCCTTAATATAAAATATAGAAAAATAACACAAATATTTATAATACATAAATTAACAATCTTTAAGGCTATTCATGAAATATTATCATGCTCTATTTCATTGTATATAGTTGAACGAAAATAATAAATTACTTAAAATGTCCGGATAATAAAAGTTTTAAATACTCCGGAAGATTTTCTAGACGTCGTTTGATCTTCCTTCATCTCTTGTTGTTTTTTATTTAAATTGACATTTTATAAAAGTCAACAAAGAAATTGTTGCCTTTTCCTTTGTTCAAAATAAATCTTCTTAATAAGATAAACAAACAAATGACAGGAAATGATTAAACAAAAAAAAACAGACATTATTTACATTTTCCTCTTCTAAGTGTCTACAAATTTGTGTCAGGAATAACAATATGAGTTTATTAACTTTTGAAGAGCTTTTAGGTATGATTAAGTGGATAATTAAAATATAAAAATTATGGTAACCAAAAAAATTGCTTTAATTAAAATTAGATTGTTGAAGAAAATTCAAAAAAAAAAAAAAAAAAAATGGGTAAAGCACTGAAGTTTGTTATTATATAACGAGAATTAATGGATGGTAAAAATTCTTAAAAGAAATCTTCCATTGTATTAATTATTTATTACCTTTTATTACACGTTATTATACTATTGTTCCCATTTTCTATTGTTACATGATTTTCATTTTATATTATAACCGTAGTTGAACTGCCGATCAAATTTTTGAGTTTGCAATTGCTAATATTCAACTCTGTAGCTTTGTAGTTTCGAATCTAATACGAGAAGACAAGGAAACTCCTGGATCAAATATTGAAAGTAATTTGCCTTCGTGGTGAACTTTTGAAGGAACTAACCCGCGTTTGAATTATATAGAGAGGAAAACTATGAAAACCTCCCATGGTTAGCCTTACGACTCGAGTCCGTCTACCACTGAGAAAAGTTTACGCCAGCACTGTGGTTGGTTCAAGCTGGTTGCGGAATTCATATCGGCCAGCTATTGCTGGGTTTCAAACCCGGGTCACCTCACTGGAAGATGAGCTCTGTATTGCAACATGATTGCCGAAAAAAAAACTTTTTTTAGTCCCTCGCTAAAAAAGGATAAAGAATCATTTTCTTCTCATCTTCACGAGACCTCTTTTGATCAATGCTCTTTGCCCATATTTCGTCTAAATGCAGAAATTACAACTTTTATATGATAGAATTTACAAATATCAATACAGATAGTTTAAAACAATTAATTAGGTTATATGACGTTAAAAGATAAGATAAGGAAAAGAGTTCTCATCTTTCATCAAGAATCAAATCCGGGAATCATACTCGACAAGTAAATGCACTAACCTCTGTATCATCCCATCATATGGTACAAATGGCTTATAAATTTGATTAAAAAAATGTTGGTGAACTTTCAGAATCCACTGAGATGATATACGAGTTTGGAAGCAGTTTCATCAAAAATTTGAGAATTAGAATGCGTAAACAAGTTTCATAGCAATTTGAGGGAATTAGAGTCAATATTTAGTTCATTTTTTATTGATTAAAAGAATTACCTTAAACTAAATGTGGAAAAACACAAAGAGTAAAAAAAGAATCGAGTTTTAAGCATCAAAACTATTATTAAATGAAATATATAAATTACATCTTATAATATCGTAACAAAATTTTATTGCATATTTAAACTACATAATATAAATTTAAAACAACCGAATGCTTTCATCTAAACAGCTTTAAATATTCAAGTATTCCCTTTTAGACAGAAATTTACCAATTTATTTTAACTTAAAATAAAGTATAAACGATATATTGACCCAGAACATCAATATAGACTTGAAAAATAACCATTAAATTTTGCTACTATACTTAAATTCAAACTAAGTATGCTATTAACTGTTTGTAAATAAGTTGATATGGCAACGAATGCATTACACTTTTGTAGGCACTTAACAACATAATGAGTTGCAGTTTCAAAATATATATTTTTTGATTTTTTTTTAAGAGAACTTTTACAGCATTGTTTATAGTAGACATGGCTCTCACAATTTTGTAGTATATTTTAAAACATAAAGGGGAAAATGTTTATTTTAAACTTAAAAGGAAAATATCGTCAATTATCATTGATTTAGAACAATATTAAGTATTAAAATTGAAGGTTTCATGGTTATATAATTATAAGCTGCATTTTTAAACTGTTCTTTATATTTCAAATATTTCGCAACACCGAAACTTCCACTCTCTCAAAAATAAAACTCTCACTTATAACGATTCAGCAATTCTTGAACTATATTTCGTTAATTTTGATAACCATTTTATAATGAAACTTCGTGATTTGTGACGAAACACGAACTTTGAAATATTTTCTCTACTCGGAAACTCATCTCAGTGCATTGTAGGAGATTGTTGACTAGAATGACGAAACTTGGATGGAGATTAGATGATCGAAACTAGAAGACAAAATAAGCCCACTGACTCTTTGGGGGTCAGGCCTCATAACATTAAGATCACGGGTTCAAATCCATAGATTTAATTTTCTCTCTATTCCATCTGTCCTTGTATTGTAGGGCCGTCTTAGATCCTCCTGTATGGTATCCTCGGAAAAGTGATAAGATATAGTTCGTCTACGGTAAGAACTCCCCCCACCACAAAGTCTGAGACTGTCTGCTGCTATGGAAACAAGAATAGCTCATTTAAGGGAGCTTCTCTTCACTCTAGAACTAACACAATAGACCGGAGATTCCCTTTCTCTCGTCGAGTCGAGCTGAGAACCCCCTAAATAACGACCCCACACCCCTACTAAGAATAGTTATACCTCGTTACCAACTCACCCCCACTTATCCAGACGAATAGCTAGGGGAGTTCTTACTTTAGACAAACTACTGCTCGTTAGACACTATGAGTGCCGCATGGTATTTTCTTTATTTCTCCTTTTGGAAAAAAATAGAATGAAGGAATATTTCTTTAATTTTGACGAAATTCGCTTCTTCGAAGCAGTGATGATTTATTTCGCTACTTTGACGAAATGTTCGATCGGAGCATATACCGGGGATACGGTTTCGTCACCAATGAAGAACGTTTCGTGAAATTTGAGCATCCATATTTCACTGTGCATGCAGGGGAAAAGATGTTTCTGTGTGTTGTGCTGTTGCTCAATGGAATCACTAGCACAGTTTGGAAACAATACTAAGGGACAGTTTCTCGAAAAATGTTCCTTATGGGAAAAGAATGGTTTATTACGACTTAGCTCTTCGATTATAGGTATTCGAATACCTTAAAAGCAAGTATTTTGACAAAAAAGTCACGTTTTTATTTTATTGTCTTATGATAATATCCAATTCTTCTAGTTTTCAAAACTGTCTTGTTTTTTAATGTACGTCAAATACAACTTAAGTTATAGCACTTTTAGTAATAGATGATAGCTGCCAAACTTATCGGAAGAAAAACAAAATGAAAATGAATAAAAAAAGAAAAACGAAAAACAAACCGGAAACCAAAAACGAAACCGGAAATAGGTAATATTTTCGGTTACATTTCTATTTGTGTGAATATTTCTCAGAATATTTCATTTTTAAAATTTCAGATAAAAGCTTTTAGGCTTTCGGGTAATAATCTGAATTATATTTTAATAAGATTTTAAAATTTGTTACTGCTTGTTGGCAACACATGAAAAGTTTCACACGTTCGCAGTTGTATTATCTTTAGTTCTTCATTATATGAAAATATATTAATTTTTTTCCAATCATTAACTAAAATTACATCTGGTTTCATTTATACCTGCATATTAAAACGTAAAAATATTATAATATTGTTGCTTTATCAAAAACTGTTGATAAATAAGTTGTAGATACTTGACGGTCTTCACTAACTACTTTAAAATATCACTACAGAAAACTCCAGGCATTGAATAGGAAGATAAAATTAAGCAAATATGTGCAAGAATGTGTTAGAGCTTTATGTTCTACTTATGAAATATAGTAATTTCTAGCTGCCAAATACTCATAATTTGCAACTAAAATTAATTAATAACTGTAATAATTTTTTTAAAAAAATGAAAATTTCACCATTTTTTTCTTGTCTACGAATTTTGTCTACGATGGCTCAACTAATTATTATAAATTTGTCTTCAAACTTTCAGTGAATGTTATTTGTATTTGTGGTTACGTAACAGATCTCCAGAATTCGGATAACTCTATTATTTTCTGTTTTATGAGATATATTGTTGTAAATAATGTGAAAAATGGGACAAAATTGGAAAATATGCTTAATAAACCATACTTTTTATCAATTTTAAGGTATCATTTAAGTTGAGGTTTACAATGCTTCAGATAGCTAAACGAAGCCGCTCAGACAATTTGAATGTTGTATATGCAATGGTTTTTTTGTATAGAGTGTTACGTTAATGAGTTGTTTTCATTAAAATTATCTAAAAACCTCAATTTAAATTAAAAGTTTTCTTGTGCTTTTATATTTTTTTACATTAAATATGCTTATTTACATTAATAGACAATATAAAATGCAATAATGTTGCTAAAAATATGGGTTTTTCAAAAATTTTGTCACGAAGTTAGTCGGATACCTTAAAGTGCAAATTATGTAAAAAAGACAGCAAAAAGTTCTTTCGATAAAGTTTTTGTTACCTTTCCCTATGCAATTTCTCTGTGACTTTTACTGTTTATTAACTTATATAATAATTATAAATTGAGAAATTTTGGCTATGTAGTTTCGTCTTATAACGAAACAAGTTAGTTTAAAACGCTTTGCAATTTAAAGATTTGTTACAAATGACATTGTGACAATATAACTTCCCAAGCGAATACAATTCCGGAACGTTGCATTCCGAAAATGGCAAATTTCAGAATCATACATTTTATTCGACTGGAGTTGAAAAGCAGTATTTTCTGTGTGAAAGTGATGAAAATATGAGTATCATAGAGGATTTTAATTGTAAGATTGGTCTTTGTGTGAGAGAAAACGATACTGTTTGTATAAGAGAAAACGATATTGTTTGTGTGAGAAATTGTTTGAGGGAGGTGAGAGATAGCGGAAAATGGTGACTGTTCCGGTGAAGTGGGAGATTTTCATTCTAAAACTACGGTAAAATTACCGGCAGCTGTCTGGTCATCCAATTAACCATAATGTTTACGGTAAAGATCATTTTTTACCTTTACGGTACTGAAACAGTTTACAACTAGTATGACTAAAGAAATGCATATAAAATTATACAGTTTATTAACCATTCACAACTAGCATGGTTTCAAAACAGTACAAGAAATTTACCTGAACATTAGAGCTAGACATTTCGCTACGAAATGTTGAGGTGTGCCAAATGAGTCGTGGTATGGGGTTTAATTAGTTTATCTAGTTGTTTCACCTATCGTAACAGATGGGAGATATTAAATTTTTTGTGTTAAGCAGCTTTATGAAGCTGACATCTATGCGGGAATCAGAGTATCGTATTCTAATTAGATCAGTTTCTCAAATTAGGGAATGAAACACACCGGAAACTCGCCTAGTGTTGAAAGGAATAGAAGAAATATTGTGGTGTCAACACTGGGACTCGAACACGCGTTCTGTCTGTCATGAGATTGACAGATTAGCCCTCTCCGCTTTATTGCGTACCACGCTGCAAGGAACAAAGGAGTTTCATTAGGAAGAACTAGCAGGTGCGATAAACTCCTGCTTTTTTATAACCGCATTAGGTGAAATCAGTTAACACGTTGAGCGCCACGCTAATTTTATATGACTTGCCCTCTTCTGGCCACGGTAAATAACTACAAACTAAATTTGCAAATATTAGACGGATTTTGCTATTTTTTCAGATGGTTTATCATAACATATCTGACAAAAGTGGTGAATTTTGTAAGCCTACGAATCATTGAAAAATAGTGGTGGATAAAAATCTACTAAATTGAATTTATTTAACCAAGAATCACAATAATTAAGTAAATTTTGAATACATTTTCCGCAATTCCATAAAAGAGTGTAAATTTTATAGTTCTATATCATGTTATACGCTGTCAGCCAACTGTTTTTCGCGGCCTATGTGAAATTTCAGTGTCAGCAAGCGGTGGCAGACGCAGCCTGAATGTAATTTCAGTGTCAACCACCGGTGGTTGACGCTGACTAAATGTAATCTTAGTGTCAGTCACCGGTGGCTGACGCGGCCTAAATGAAAAGTCCAGTGTCAGCCACCGATGGCTGACGCTGCGCTCAACGTGTTAATAAATGGTTTTTCCGGCAGTGAACGGTTTGAATACCATCTTATTTATGGTCATTTGATTGTTTTGTTTGAATATGGTAAAATAACAATTAAATAAATTGGTATTCAAAAATTTTTTCAGGGAAATTTCTAACAGTGTAGTAAATGGGAAAATGCATGATGATGTAACAAAATATGTTTTATTATGCAATGGAGGGTAGGTATATGTAATGATACATATAATGATGTATGTGTAAAATCAAGGAATGTCTAGTTACTATGGATGATAACTAAGTTTTACGTGTTAATAATGTTGGCTAACCACTAGAATGTTGAAATAGATCACCGCTTAACAAAGTCTATTATACACTGAGAAAGAATGTGTTCAAAACTACCAGAACATTGTTAAATTTTACCATGCTTCTGGCTCTATGGGAACACCAAAAATCTCTATAATTTTTACGCAGGCGTTTTGATGATTTTCGTAAAGATAACAATAATATGATTTTCTAATTTGTGATAAAATTTGGTAGATATGGCAATTTTATCATAATGCCTTAGAGTATGGCCCAAAAACTATTTATTTGGTTAAATTAAATTTTTCCGTTTTGTATTTTCTTTACTAAATGTGTAGTGATAAGAGCTATAATTCAAGAAAAAAACAGACAGAATTTTCTTGTAAACCGTTATAGTAGGAACGGGATTTATGCAACTTGGTTTAAATAACCAGAATTGTGGTACCAGAAATGTCATTACCAAGCAATACGGTAATTTGTCGGTGTTTTTTTTTTCTAGTATACAAATTAATTAGTTCTATTAAGTACGATTTAAGAAATATTTAGAGTAAATATTGTGCAATCGTTATAAAAATATTTTTTTTCGAAAGAAAAAAAAAGATAAAAATTATAAGTACTTTAAACGCTAATGAGCACAGCATTCAAATACTGTAGATCAACTATTGCATGTTGAATTGTACTCTTGGTGCCAGTACTCTTTATCGTAAGATTCATTTTTACAGTAATATGTTACAGAACAAAAAATCTGATCTATCGTAAATTTTACAATCACTGAAATTACTCGAATTGAATAAATATTACTGCAAAAATTACGGTATAATGTTTTACGGTAAAACGGAATTTTATGGATTTTGCACCTAAAATGCCTGTACTTTGTCCCGGAATTTTTTACAGTGCATGTTCATAATGCTTTTCAGCGAGCAATATGTTATTTTTAAAACTATTGAAAAATTGTAACAGTAATTCATGACTGTTAGGTAATGTTTTGAGTCCTTTATGTTAGTAATAAAAATGGCAAAAAAATGAAAAACTTTTGTCATCAGTTTTTATTTAGTTATTTTAAATTTTTTATTTTTTAATAAGTCACTCCAAAGATTATTCAACTCATAAAACTCTAATATAATAAAAATATACTAAAGGAAACAATTTCATTAAATTCTATGACTTTGTCTATCATTCGTTTCAAGCTGTTCATC
The DNA here is from genome assembly GCF_982258835.1 of Parasteatoda tepidariorum. NCBI lineage: Eukaryota > Metazoa > Arthropoda > Arachnida > Araneae > Theridiidae > Parasteatoda > Parasteatoda tepidariorum. The sequence continues at coordinate 32,070,873 of NC_141766.1, forward strand.
CGCTTTAAAGTTCGGATAAATATTTTCAGAAATATAGTATGCATAACTCTGCCAACAACACTTAAATTGTGACTTTTTACTTATTTACTTATTTTTGGCGAAAAGCTTGAAAATCACCTCTTAATATATTTTTAACCAAAAAGCATTGAATAATTCAAAAATAAAATTCATCGTACAAGTGAAAAATATCGTTATTCCTAGGTTAAAAATATTTATGCCAATAAATTCACCAATAAAATGCACAATTAAACAATATCTGACACATTCGTAAAATTTAGTAAGATCTAGTCAACTTCATTAAATTTTATTCCGCGAATTCTTAGTCGCGTGCAGTTGATTCCGTCTGCTATAACGGAAAAGAAATAAAGAATTTTTCGAATATGCAGCTGGTCGAAATGCACCATTAACGGACTAAAGGAAGAATTCTGCAAAATAATTATCATTCTAAAGGAAATCTTTCTTCACTTTCTATTCTTGTAGTTAAAAAGATTAATTAAAAATTTAAAAACGATGGAAACAAGTTCAAGTGGAAAAATAATGAGTTTTCTGTTTCTTTTACGAACATTGAGTAAATGATGGGTTGTTGGTATTTTTTTTTCCAATTTTTTCCCAGTTGCGACTTTTCCATTTTATTCAATCATTGCGATAAAAATCTAGCGTAGTATTTTTCAATTTTATGTGAAGTTGTTAGGGTTGATAAATGTTGCGAGTTGTCGTAAAAAGTTAGATTATTATTATTGTTAGGAAATTAAAAAATCTTATTTATACATTGCTGATTTAAATGATCTCATTAAGACAACAATTTCTACTTAAAACAACGCTCTTTTCTTTTGTAAAATTACACAAATAAAACCGTAATTTTTTAAAAAAAACTAATTATTTTTTGTATGTAAAATTGTACATATAAACTTGACAGATTTCATTTCAATTACTGAATTTTAAAAGCATATAAATATATTTTTTGTAATAAAAATTTAAGCTTAATTAAAATGTTATTATAGTATTTAATTACACTGTAGCATTTTTTAATTTTATGTAAAGTTGTTAGGGTTGATAAATGTAGTGGTCGTCGAATAAAGTTAAATTATTATTATTGTTAGGAAATAAAAAAATTATATTCACACATTACTGATTTAAATGATCTTTCTAAGACAACAATTTCTATTAAAACAACGATCTTTTCTATTGTAAAATTGCACAATTATAATATAAATTTTTAAAAAGAAACTTCATTTTTTTGTATGCAAAATTGTACATAAGAACTTGACAGATTTAATTTTAATTACTGAATTTTAAAAGCTTATAAAATTATTTTTTTGTAATAAAAATTTTAACTTAATTGAAATATTACTATAGTATTTTATTATACTGTAGCATTTCTTAATTTTATGAAAAGTTGATAGATGTTGTGAGTTGTCGAATAAAGAATAAAGTTAGATTATTATTATTGCTGGGAAATAAAAAAATTATATTTACACATTACTGCTTTAAATGAGCTTTTTAAGACAATAAGTTCCACTTAAAACAGCGATCTTTTCTTTTGTAAAATTACGCAAATATAACTGTAATTTTTAAAAAAAGCCTTTTTTCATGTAAAATTTTACATAAGAACTTTACAGATTTCATTTTAATTACTCAATTTAGTAACATTTAAAATGATTTTTTTTCAATAAGAAAACTTTTAACTAAATAAAAATGGGTCTCAAATACTTTGAAATTTCAATGCCTTTTCGCTTCATTATTTTTCTAAACTTTTTTGAAATCTAGTAGAATTCTTTTCATTCTTGTTCTGATATATACAGGATTTGACATAGGGCGTGTGTTTAGGAAACAGAAGCAATAAAATGCAAATAAGAGAGCAAACTTTTCAGAATAATGGCAAGACTTTTTCAAATGTCATGTTTTTGTCATGTTCATGTCGGTAAATTTCTCTGTAGTTTGTTTTCAACAAAAGCTAATTCAGATTTATTTTTTAAATATTCAAATATTTAAGTTTTAGAAAACAATTTTATAAGCGTATATATATATATATATATATATATATATATATATATATATATATATATATATATATATATATATATATATATATATATATATATATATATATATATATATATATATATATATATATATATATATATATATATGCCATTCATTTACTAAGAGTAAAAAAAAATCAATATTCCAATTAAAAGATTATTTTCTGAAGTTAATGGTGAATAATGCAGCGTACTCATTAAAATATCCCAAAAATTTCAGTTTAAATGGCATCATATTTTTGAGCAAATCAAGATCTCTAATTTTTCCCGTTTGAATGGTGTTCAATTACATTAGGGATATTCTTACAACTAGTTCCCTTTCAGAATAAATAAAACGCAGGTCTGCCCAAATTTCCGGGGCTTTAATTAAATTTTCATGATTAGATATATCTGTAGTCGATATCAACATTCTTGAGAGAAGCCATCAATGTAATCTAAGGAAAAATTCAACGTAAACACTTGATTTCCGCATTAAATAATTCTTAAAAATTCGAAACACAACGTCAAATGATAAATGAAATAAATGATATATTGCTCCTGGGATCTTTCAGAGTTAATTTTTCGGACTTTTTCACAAACTTTATCAAAAGATGGCGATGAAAGCTACATTGGGCTACCATAATAAACAAAGTTGTTAACTGATAGTGCTATGCACTGTGTAGAAGCAGAAAATATTGTCAGTTTTATAACTAATAATTAAATATAATGGAATGCCGAAGTCATATTTTTTTAGATTTTTTTTTCAAAATGCGTCGAAACTTTTAAAACTTCAAGTTTTAATTTTAAATGAGATTTTCTAAAATGTTTAACTTTTTTCTTCTATTTACGCCATTTTACAGGAACCATTTTAATTACCCACCATACATCTATAAGAAATCAAACTTTATTAGATACCAAAAATCTCTTAATTTTTGTTTGAGAGTTACTACTGTTTGCTAAATCATTCCTTCGTTTTGTTTCGTTATGATTGAAAAACTTCAATTTTTTTACTGCTGCATAGCTATTTTTAAAACTTGAGTTTTATATTTTCATTTTGAAATAAAACAAAACGATACAGGTTATCGAAGTTATTATTTTAATTTTATATGTTAGTAGAAGGCAAGAATTTAAAAAAAAAAACGACTTCATGCAAATAATTACCTTTGGACTATTTTCTTTTTAAAAATCCAACACTGAAACTTTATTTTTTCTTAAATTTGCGCTTATTTTATTAATCACCTGAATAATTTTGATTTAGAGGTCATTAAGTTTTTGTTGAGCTTGAATCGATTGTTTAACATTACCCAAGTGCAGTATTTCTCAATCACAATTCTCAACACCCCATTCATAAAATAATTTTTCAAATATGGAGCTGATATTAGTTCTTACTCGTAATATTAATTTTAATTTAATTTAATTTAATTTAATTTAATTTAATTTAATTTAATTTAATTTAATTTAATTTAATTTAATTTAATTTAATTTAATTTAATTTAATTTAATTTAATTTAATTTAATTTAATTTAATTTAATTTAATTTAATTTAATTTAATTTAATTTAATTTTAATTTAATTTAATTTTGATACTAGAGCTACAGCACAATGTTTAAACTATGTAATACCTATCCGAATATGGTGTTGAAAAACTCTAAAAAAAAATAAATGATAGATTTATTTCAAGTTTATGCCAAATAAAACGTTCTTGCACACTTTGAAATGTGTTGTTTATTCTTAAAACTAATAACTGATTGAATCTTTACATCAGTCTGCAGCTCGTTGGTGAAAAAGGTCATGTTTTCGGAGTGACATAAATTTGGCGAATAATTATTCTATAAATTATTTAACTAAATTCTTGTGTGAAATAGATTTTGGAATACTTTTGGACCATTAGTAGAATAATTGCAATAACTACGGATAATTGCTATGATAATGAAAAGATGGCGGTTTGTTTAAATGAAGTATGCTGAAGAAATGTGAGTTCTTATTGGAATTAATTGGCAAACTAGGCATATTTACTACTAATTCTATTTACTGATTGAAAAAAAAATATCGCGGTCGATTATTTGCCAAGTAATTTCAATCATCGTATGAGATTTATTTGATGAACTATTCATATAAACTGTTATAAAATGCATATATGTTTTCAGTAATATAATAAAGACTATTATGTTCTCATAACATTTACATAAATCAGCCAATAGTATAAAATAATTTTATCATATTAAACTTCTAATCACTTCTACTACATCATACTAAACTTCTAATCACGGTTTTGTTCAAATTTGTATTAAGGGGCCGTTCAAAAAGTACGTACAAAAAAATGGAGAAATTTTAGCCTCCTCCCCCCCTCTTTCATACATTACCGTACATAAGTGCTTTCCCCCCTTTAGAGTACGTACATTTTATTAGTCTACTCCCCTTTTTCATAAAAATTAAAATAATTATGTTTTAAATAAAATTAAATATTTATTTAAGGAGTGTGTAGGAAAAAGTCAAATTTAAATTTGGTGTATGCTTATAATGTACGTACTTTGTATAATACCCCCCATCGTACAAAACCGGACAAAATAGCAAATCCCCCCCCCCTTCGGGATGTACGTACTTTTTGAACGGCCCCTAATATTCTCTCTGTGCTGTATGTTTTATTAGCAAAATAATCTTAATTTAAAATTTTCTGTATTTATGCATATTACATTTATGATTCTAGCTTTATATTGTATAATAAAAGTAACTTTTCTGATTTTTATGTGCATCTTATTTTACAGTTATTCTAAATTTTACTGTAACAAGAATGGTGGAGGCTATTTTCCGGTAAGTAATGTTAAAAAAAAGAAGAAGAAAAACAGGGTCTATTCTTGGTATCGGTTTAGTGGAACACTTAGTGAAGCACCACTTAGGTTGAAAAGTTTTTTTTTTTGGTTAATGGTGGGCACTTGGGTCTATTTCCCATTGGCCTCAGAAATGTCAGAATTGCTACTCTCTTATCGTTACCCAGTGAGCACCTATGGCTAAACCCCGGCTGTTCGCCCACGTCATACAACTACAAAGGCGGGTTACATTCACATAATCACACAGAAGAAAGGACATAGAACACACAGAGAGACAGACAAAAACATCCATGTCCTGAGCGGGATTCAAACCCGCAACCATCGGCTCCTCAGTGAGGCGCGCTAGCCAGCTGGTCGGCTGTTGAAAAGTAGTTGCCACTATTTTTAGTATTCGGATAAAAAAATGTTCTACAGGATCGGACCTTAAATTAAAAAGTAGTTTTGTGCTGGAATCTATAGCGATAAATGTTAGCATTCAAAAGTTTCTCTTTTTTTCTTCAAATATCAACTGAGAGTAACTTAAAATTCCCGAATACACACAAGGCACTAATCAATACTCAAAGTAAATTAATGCGCAGATTAGAAACTAGATTTAGTGAATAAAGTAAAATTCTGTGAAAGAGTAACTTTGGTTTGAAAGGAGGATTCAAGAGTATCACACTAAGAAAATTCAGAAACAAATTTTGTCTCGACAAAAATCTCAGAGAACTTCATTTAATAGCATGTTTTCAATAAATTTGGAAGCATTTCTCTTACTTTCAAAAGTATGAAATTGAATCGCATTAACACTGATTCAGTTTCAGAGTGTAATGTAGCTATAGTGCGGCTTGCAGGAGAACTCCTCCAGATACCCGTCTCTCGTCGTGGCGGGTACTATGGTTACGAGGAAAGGTCACTTCGAATAGGGCTGTGGGGTGAATAGTTTTCTCTTGATCTTAGCGAAAGTCGTCGTGAGTAAAACAATCGACACCTTCTTTCCTCCATTTCACCCCCATTAGAAATGTGCTCTCGCTTGTTACCATAGCAGCAGACAGCCTCAGACTTTCAGTCTGGAGGAGTTCTCCACAAAGTCAAACTATACCACTGCAACTATGAAATTCCAATTCACTAGTATATCTATCATCCATCTATCTATCAAGAATATAACACATTTATAACTCGATTCTATCTTGAGTTTACTTTTGATGGTTGACATTGTTGGTAACCTAACTCCACAAGAAGTTTCCGAAATATTAAGAAACGCTTATAGAAAAAACTTCAAAATATTAAAAAAAATCCGAAATTGCAAGAAAGGATTTAAGATATTTCTGAAATACTGCGAAATGTTTCTGAATGTTACAGAAAATGGTTTCTGAAGAACGTTTTTGAAACGTTTGAGAAACATTTTTGAAAACTACATGCACCGTAGCTGTCCCCATATATTCAAAAATATTTCTTTATTTATAACAGGGCACTAATGACTACTAATCCTGTATTTAATCTGATATTGATAGGTTAATTCTTAATCACATTGTGCAATGTTCATTCAATTGTTTTATAAGTGTATTTTATCAGTGTATTTTATCAGTGTCTTATATATTCATGTCAGAATGTATTCTATTGATTATTCTCAGAAAATTAAATAAATATTTTTTTAATATTATTTTTCTTATTTCTTTTTGATATCCTCACTCCCCTGCTTTGAGTACTTGTTTTATCACGCTACCTATTGGAAACAACGGAAGGCTTTGCAACTTTCACTCCTTGCCAGATGGCAGCGCTACATTAGTTCACCTTATTCCAAGGTTCGAATCGATTTGATAAATAAACTGTAGAGTTTCAAACTATATCATAACTCGAACTGAAGAAAACTTCTACAGCATGGCGTTAATTTCAGATTAGTGCCAATGTATTTTATGCGAAAGGATTTACGGGTAGACCTGCATTTTTATGGTCATGCTAGCTAAACGGGCATAAACTTACTTTTACGGTCAGTGACTGGAACACTTTACCACGCTCATTGAAAGTGATCTATCTGTGTAATTTTTTAAAGTGTATGCGATTTGCGTGGATACGATTACATGGTGATTTACCAAACAATCTTGTCAAATTTCGCAAACATTAAAAAAAGAAAAAACATGGCTGCGATGGTGTTTAAATATATATTGTAGTATTTAAGATTTGCTTATCTACTTAGATTTAACTTCAAAATAATAAAATTTATTTAATTTATAGTTAAATTTAGTTTTATAAATTATTAGAAATCATTATATATAAGTTCCAATAAAATTGGGTCACATAAATTGAAACTTGAGCTCAATTTATTATATAGAGTTAAGAGATTCTATTTTGGATATCTATTTCACAATTTTAATTTCAAATAAATCTTTCTGACATGTCATATTTAAGTTAAATATACATTCGCATAAATATTCCCAAGTTAGTAAATTAGATGCCAAAATATGTGAGGAGTAATGTAGGTTATTTGAAAATGATGCATTGCGTTAAAGTACTCAAACTTGAAAATCTTTATTAAAAGAAAAATTCTGATGTGACATTAAAACTGTCTTGTTTTATTCCTAATGACGATAGTTTAATTAGAATTCTCGGAATGTCTTGAATAATGAGATATTTAAATTATTTAAGATTTAAAAATAAATATTCCAACATATTTTCAGAGCTTAGTAGAACGTAAAATTCCAGTAAAGCATATTTCTTAGACTTTATTTTAAACTCAACTAACTAAATTTTTTAAATAAAAGTTAATTATAAAATTATTTTGAAAACATATGACGCATTTAAATGAGCATGTTATTCGAGAAAATGACGTAACATTTTGAATTATGGTTATATATTTTTTGCGTATGAGAAGCGTGTTAATAAAGATTATTCTGGTATCATGGTTGCGGTTAGAGTTGAACTTTATATAAAATAAATTGTCAATTTTTAAGAAACCTATACTTTACTCGGTGTCACATTAATACATCTTTTATCAAATTATGATCATTCTGACATCTTCTGTGACGTAACCTCTGTCGAATGTTGTAATTCGACAGAGGTTACGTCACAATAATGCGATAAATGTACAGTCAAAAATTGACAACATTAAATTGGCAGTTAAAATAGAAAATTAAAGAAAAAGTAAAGAATTTCCAAAAATTTGAAAAATATGGTATAACAGTAAGATCATTAATAATAGTGCCCATGTTTTTAAGGATGTGAAAACCCTCTCAGAAATCCAGGTCATCGCATGAAATACAATCAGAAATGATATGAAGAGAGAAAAAATATGCCTATTGCCATCTGCCTAGCAGTGTTTTGAGACTAGAGTTCTTGATTCTGCTTCGATGTTCTACGAGATAATATTTGAGTGTTCGTTTAGTTTGTTCCTGTTATGAAAGTCCACATTAACATGAAAGTGTGCAACTTCCCTAGTTGTTAAAGTAATTTATAGGTTCTTTGTGGTTCGAAGAAGCAATTTTATTGTTCGGAGATTTGATAGATTTGATTCTCAGATTTGATAGATCTATAAACAGACCTTTTTAACAAAGTTATCGATTATACTGTGAGGATAACTCCTATTGCAGGTGATGACTTTAATGTAATTGATTTCATACTTTAAGAGTTTAGGAGACGGATCAGATGTTATGATGTTATTTTACAGTTACAGATTTTTTCGAAATTTTGAAGAATCAAAACATTTATTTATTTTTAAAAAAAAAAATGAAAAATGAGGGAATTGTGGCTACTCTACAGCGAGGAAGAGAGCAAGATACATCATACAAATCTCCAAGCTAACATTTTCTTTCTTATTGTTGTCAGAACGCGTTCAGTAGAGTATAATAACCAACATATTGAAAAATTGTAAAACTATTTTTCTTATCTCCGTCCTTAACCACTATTTCTCCAAATATATCATCCCATTCATCTCCATTTCAAGCTTTTTACTGAATGGATCAAGTTTCAAAAAAGAAAATAAAGTGTTACTTGAAAATTTTGTAAGTGTGTCGTATTAACCGAAGATGAAAACTGGTTTTGATACTAATCTTGCTGGCATATATGCTATCAAAGAGACATATGCTGGCAAAGTTATTTATAATAATGTATTTTTAAAAGAAATTAATGTGAGTTATAGGGATGTTGCTATTTTTCAGTAACTTGTATACAATACTGTCATTATTATTTCTGACAATTCTTTTCTGTAAGTGGAAACTAATATTTCGTGTGACTCATAATGCAAAAAAATCTTTTTTGCAGAAGTCATTGAAGTATTAGCAGCTTGAGAATCAGAAACACAGCTTAACAATGAAGCTTGGGAATCACAGCTCAGAAATTAAAGCTTCAGAGTCAGAATCATATCTCAAGAATTAAAGCTTGAGAATCAGAATCACATTTTGAGAATGGAAGCTTGAGAATCATAATTACAGTTTAAGAATGAAAGATTGAGAATCCGAATAACATATCAGGAATGAAAGGTCAGAATCAAAATGAATGTTTGAGAATCAGTATCACAGCGCAAGAATGAAAGGTTGAGAATCAGAATCTGAGCTTAAGAATTAAAGCTTGAGAATCACAACCACAGCCTAATAATTAAAGCTTCTAAATCAGAATCACAGCTCAAGAATTAAAGCTTGAGAATCAGAATCAAAGCTTAATTATGAAATCTTGGGAGTCAGTATCACAGCGTAAGGATGGCAGATTCAGAATTAGTGCGCAGTTTGGAGAGCTTATAATTAAAAAAAAAAGAAATCACATGAAATTTAACTATAAATAGAATTCAAAAATTTTTTACTAAACATTTTTGTATATCATGAAAATTAATAATGCTTTGTACTATAAATTATAAGTTTCTAAAGCTTCAAATTTCAAAACAAGTTCTTAAGAAGTAATGGTACTGACTCTTTTTATGACTTTACTAATTCTTCATTTATTCCCTTAATTTAAAACTTTCCATTAACTTGTTAAGCTACAAGAATTATCAATTAACAGACTAAACTTATTAAAATAAAAACAAATTTTAATCCTAGTTTAAAAGCCCTGCTATCACTTGTATTAATCTATGAGAAAAAACCCTACAAACATTTACATTCAATAATGAAATATCACTTACAAAAACCGAAGTTTAAGAAGCTTAATATGCTTTTATTATATTTAAATAAATTTTGCTATCTAAGCAACTTAAAGAGTAATAAGGTTAAGAGCTTCCTTTTATGAAATTAACTATTCCTTTACCGCCGAAAACAAAGGGATTTTAAAAGCATATTTTGTTATTTTACTATTTATTATGTCATTGCAAAGTAAAATTGCCGATCTAAAGATTTATAATTTTGCACTTCATTATGCAGAAAACTTTCACGAGATTAATTTTTCCAACCACATGCACTGTTGAATTTTAGCATTTGAGTAATTTCTGTTGCACTTAATATGTCCCCCTTGGAACACCTAACCCGAGGCTGTGATACCGAATTCGAAGATAATTGCTGTTTTCTCGCATCAGGAGTAACCCTGCAGCATCAAACATGCACCGCATTTATTTAGCATTATTTTAAATGAATACTTCGATGAATTCGCCACAAACTGTTAATATGCATGTTCAGTTTCGCATTTTCTAATTCTTTGTAGTTCTAAACAATTGGCAGGTCGGTTGGTTCCGACTATTTTAATTGAAAACATAATTTAATTTTAAAGATATCTCGGCGACGTTCAATTGTCGCTGTTGATATTTCATTTTGACTCAGACGTCAATATAAAGGTTAGTAAGTCAAAAGGATAAGATGTTGTAAGTTGATTGAATTAGATTTAGGCAGTGTCAGCAGATCAGTGTCAAATATTTAATTGTATATTAGCACTTCTTAAAAGGAGAGTTTTTTTATTTTATTAATTATTTTTTTTAATGGCAGGCACTTGGAACTATTGTCCATTGGCCACAGAAAGTGCCAGAACTGCTAACTCTCTTTCCGTTACTCAGTGGGCACCTGTGGCGAAACCACGGTGGTGGAGCAGCGTCGCCAACGTCACTCTACCACAACCCGTTTATAGGGCGGGTTACCTTCACACACAAAGGAGAAAGGACATGGAACACAAATAGAGAGAAAGAAACATCAATGCCTTGCCCGGGATTCGAATCCAGGACCTTTCTGATGCAAGGACAGTTCCCTGCCCCCTACACAAGCCGGTCGGTTTAAAAGGAAAGTGAGAATAAGTATTTTATGCGTAATAACAATGAATTACAATTATGAAGCAAAGTTAAGTCCTAAAAACAAAGGATATTAAATAGTAAAGTGAGTCAATTTACGCATTATTTTATCAATTTATTTAAAAATCTTTATTTTATGAATTTATTTATTTATTTTATCACTTCATTATTTTTAAAAAAAAACGTACCTGCTTAATTAATTGATGTGCAAAAATATAAAATAGCTGGTCGAACCTTCAAGATTTTTTTGCTAACTTTGAACTAAAGCTGTTAACTTTTTTAAACTTAATCTGTTTTGAACATATTATATTATGATAAAACAACAATATGTGGTTACGAATCGTTTCCAAGAAAACTGTTTGTGTCTGATTTTTCAAACTTTGTCTGTCCATACCATGCTACAGAAAAATGGTAATAATTGTTGAACTTTCAAAACTTTTTCCAGAAAACTGTGCACGATTTGTTAAAAAAACTTGGTCTGTTTACTACAGCTTAAGAAACAATGGTAATTAATGTGTCGAATTTTTAAGACTTTTCTGAGAAAACTGTTTGCGTCTGATTTTTTGAACTTGGTTTGTTCATACCACATGTTACGATAAAATGACAATAAATGGATTGAACTTTCAGAACTTTTTCCTAGGTCAAATTTATTAACAAACTTGGTCTGTTTACCGCATACTAAGGGATAATGGTAATTAGTGTATCAAACGTTTAAGACTATTCTGAGAAAACTGTGTGTCATATTTATCAAACTAAATCTGGTCACATCACGTGATGCAGTAAAATGGCAATAAGTGGGTTGAACTTTCAAAACTTTTTCCAGAAAACTGTTCAGATTTTTCTACAAATTTAGTCTATTTACCATATAAAGGATGGTGGCAAGTAGGGAGTCAATCTCTTTAGGCTTTTCCAAGAAAACTGTTAGCGTCAGAATTTACAAAATTGGTCTATTTTCCATACATTATAAAATAGTAATCAGTTAAGTAGCACTAATAAAACATTTCCGAGAATTGGCCTATTTCCTACATTTAATGGTAAAAATTGTGCTAGCCAGGTAGATCTTTCAGTACTTTTTCCGACTAAAAGTTGTATCGAAATTTTCGAAGGCACTCGTTTCCCACATACAAAAGGGTTATCATTAAAAGTTCAAAATTTACTGAAACATAACATGTCCAATTTAAATAGAAAGACATTTTCATCAAAAATGTACTCATTAATTTGCAATATCTTAAATTAATAGTCGTCTAAAAGACCCATTACCAAAAGCGCCATCTTTTGATAACTTGAAATGTAGATCTAGTTTTCAAAAATTAGGTAATTAGTCAATTTGATAAAACGTAAGAATAATTTTTCCTTCCTTATATAATTGCATAGGGTTTTTTTTCTTTATTTTTTTAAATGAATACTGTTCAATTTATTATAAAGAGGGCCTTTCTTTAAATTCTTGTTTCATAGAACATATTGAAAACATAAACTGTGTCTTCAGTCGATTTATACAGGAATTAAAAAACTAGTAGTTGAAACAGTTTTTTTTTCAAATTCAAAAATTGTGTTTTTCTTCTGAAATTATTTTTGTAACAAGTTTCTGAATTTATATAACTAAAACTAATCAAAAATGTTTGAACAAAATAGGTATTGGGACGGGGGACCACAAAAAAAAGTAATTAGTAAAAGTAAAAGTAATTAGTAAAAAAATTTCAAAATTCATAATTAAAGCATGATTTAATTTAATTTTTATTTCAAAAATATCTTGTGATTCTTATATGCTTGAAAAATGAGGTATGTTTCAATTTGGATGCAAAATTATGAATAAAAAAAAGTTTTGACTTAGCATGCATTTTAATTTATATTCAGCTACTTCATAAGGAAATATAAATATTTCTCCTTATAGAAAAATCTAAAATGTATAAGTTAAATTCGCATTTCTTAATTTAATTAAATTTTCACAATTGATGAATTCACGAGAGAATTTATGACGTCAAATTCACAATAAGTGTGAAGGTTAAAGGTACAATTTATTTTTAATCGTGACTTGTGAATTCTGATTAATTAAATTTGCATACTTTTAAAATATTAAGGTAGAGAATAATACAACGTTTCTTTACAAATATAATCACACCGGTATTTTTATCATTGATTTCTCTAACAAATTTTTTCCATTAACTTTTCTATACTCAAAGTTTCATAAAATTTTATTGCATAAATATTCATGGAATTTTCGACATATATCCTAAGCATATTTTTACCCATCAGATACATTATAATAGTCAGAAATTTTAATATGTTACATTTCAGCGTATGCCTATAACATATAACAAGGACGTATAAATTAATCTCAGTTAAAATATAGAAGTAAACTTAATTTATTTTTATTGCAGATGGTTCGATTTGTAAGATAGAAATGTTTTTTTTTGTTGCTTTTTTCTCAAATTGCTACTGTGTGCTTTCCGAAGTTAACTCTGTGCTATCCGATATTTTCCGATTTTCAATTTAGGATCTGTTTTATATGATGGAATGATCATTTTGAAGGTACAATGTAAAATATATCTCTCCTATCAACAGGTAAAGATTTAATAACCCAATTGATTAAAATGATTTTAAAAGAATAATTTTACAGCATTGCTGTAAAAAAAAGTGATTTTCTACAGTATCTACTGATAAGAAATAGGACGTCCATGCATATGTACCGCAAACAATTTCGGATAAAAGTATGGTACACTGGCATTTTGGGTGCGTTATCCGTAAAATCCATTTTTACCGTAAAGTATTATATTGCAATTTTTGTGGCAATATTTATTTGATTAGACTGATTCAAATGATTTTACGGTAATTACTGCTGTAAAAAATACAGTATATATTTTTTTTTGTTTCAAACATCTTTTGTCCAAATTTAAAGTAGTCCAACACCGACAATACTGTTCTTGTTTCTAATACCACTTGCCAATCCAGCAAGCCTGCTAGGTGAGCGTTTATAAGGCAAAGGATGCATTTCTTGTTTTTCAGTGGCGCCATCTATGACCAAGAATATGACTTCAGTCACACACCCACGTCACAACCAGTTTACACTGCGTACCCATTCATACATCCATTCATCCTTACACAGATCGCAATTTTGACCTGAACCAGAGAACGATCAATCTAGTACCTCCAGAAGTATGATTTGTAATGGGTACACGGAGGGCTTCGTGACCCGACAGATTAAACGTGTACCATTCACCATTTACTTCAAAGGGATCAAACTCACGACCTCTTGAACATAAGCCCAACGCCCTACCAATCAGGCTATCCCGACCACGTTACAATACTATTATGAATGATTATATGCTTCCTAAAATTAGGCAGTTTTAGTGGTTGGACTATTGTCACTTCCAAAACAGCAATTATGGCTGTCATGTAGCAAGATCCACCGTGAATTGCTATAGTGACAATGTTATTAACTGCTGGTTTTAACCATACGGCTGGGTTTAACCATATTTGAACATCAATTATAGAAAATTTATAGTATGATTTTGTGCAACGGAATTAAAAGTTGCTATATCTCTTCCAACTTGCATGTTTTCTAAAAGTTGAGTGGAAGAGAATGACACTAGACCAACGTTTCTCAACTTGAGGGTTGAAATCCTCAAAGGGGTCATGCAGAAAAATCAAGATTATCGCGATATTAAAAGTAGAATACGCAGTTTGCCAGACCCTAAAAAAATTGCAGGAATTTTAGGACTTATTATTCATATATCCTGATTACATATTGACTTATTATTTCCCTAATTAATGACATGGTTGGATTTTTTTTTTCCTTACTACTAAAATTCTATTTTTTTACTGGCGTTGCACACGCAACCAAATTCTCAAAGCAACTCTGTAGTCTTGTAATTTTGAAGACAGGGAAACTCCTGGATCAAGCATTTCATGCCCGTCGTTGAACAACCGACCCAATTTTGAGTTTAAGGCTACTAATGTTCAACTCCGTAGTCTTGTAATTTTGAACCAATTCAGAAGATAAGAAAACTCCTGGATCAGTACCTCCAGAGATATGATTTGTTATGGGATCATGGAGGACTCTATGACTCGACAGATTTAACGTGCACCAGTCACCATCTACTACACGGTGTGTCTTCGGCTGGCGGGGATCGAACCCAGGAACTCTAGGACATGGGCCCAGTGCCTTACGAACCTCTAGGGGTACTGATTGAGTTTTCTTGTCTTCTGGTTTGGGTTCAGAATTACAAGGCTACGGAGTTGACCAAAACTAGGTCAGCTGTTCTACGACTGTTATAAAATAAAAACTGGTCTACATAGAGTCGTGGTGGTATAGGGGATAAAGCGCTCCCGGTGAGGTGAACCGGGTTCAAATCTCAGCCATGACTGGTCAATTGAAATTTCGCACCCGGCTTGTACCGACCTCAGTGCTGATGTAAAATATCCTCAGTGGTAGACGGATCATGGCTTAGAATCCCGTTGCAGTCAGAATTACCGGAGGGGATAATTCGTGGTAACTAATTTCTTTTAATACTTGATACAAGAGTTCCCTTGCTTTTTGAATTGGGTTCAAAACTACAATGATACTGAGTTGAACATTGGTTGTCGTAAACCAAAAATTGGGTCGACTGTTCAACGACGAATAAAACCCACGATCACACTACGTCTGAGGATATTTCATCTGGATTTTTTTCTGTGTGTTCAGGTCATTTCTATTTTGAGCGTTAAATTCTGTTACTTTTAAAAATAAACTTCTTAGTAATGTTTATCAATGAGAGGTATTCATAGAAGGGTATTATCCTAGAAGTGTTTATCTTGATATTTACACACGAAACAAATTATTAAACTAATATTTTTCTTTTCAGCTTTAGTTTCATTTCCGCCAACTAATCAAGTTCCTTGAATTCTCAATCATCTAATACTGCAATTTATAATTGTAAATAAGAATTACTATCTATAACATTTGTCAATAAAATTATTATCGTTAGTCATAAATTCCTGTTCGAATTAAAATATTAATAATCTAAATATATGTTTCAATTAAAGAATGAAGGGAAATAATTTATATTATATTACTTAAATTCTTTTCTCGGGTTAGTGGCTAATGAGATGCATTCTTAGAAGCTTTATCAAAATTGCAACATAATATCTGATAAATATTGATGTCTCCAAGGAATATACATTTAGTTTATTATTGATCAAAGGTTTTAAATTTAAAGGTCATTTTAAATTATTTAAATTGCTCTTCAGTTTATCAAACTGCACTTTAAGCGGTATTAAATATTTGCTAATGATCATTACTATGTATTTAACTATATTTAATTTTTAATAGCATGAATGTCTGATTTTGAAACCGCAATTTTTGCAGTCTAGGATAATGGATAAGAAAATGCTTTTATCTTAATGTATTGTATGCGTTTATTTCATTCTATTAATTTCTACCACTGATGAAAAGTGCGCAAAAACGGAACACTTTGAACTTTATGATACGAAATCTGATACAAAAACTTACTGTCTCTAAGTAAATAGGCGTTTTTTTTCTCCAGAGAATTTAGAATTTGGATCTGAAAATATGCTAAGAGCGCAGCAATCTGAGAAATGCTGTTGTTGTTAATTTACGTCGCACTAGAGCAGCACAATGGGCTATTGGCGACGGTCTGGGAAACATCCCGGAGGATAATCCGAAGACATGCCATCACAATTTTGATCCTCTGCGGAGGGGATGGCACCCCCGCTCCGGTAGCCCGACGACCTGCGCGCGAAGTCGAGCACTTTACGGTAGCACAGTTTAACAAGGACTAATACCGCACACCCTCGGTCCCTACGCAGACTGATCCATGTGGTCCCCACCCGCACACTGACCGTAGCCAGTGATGCTTGACTTCGGTGATCTGCTGGGAACCGTGTCTTAATGATCAGTCCACTGCGGGACCTGAGAAATGCTGTTTCTATATTTCGGTCAAGAGAGGTCGGGAGTTTGGTTTTTGTGTAGTTCGCCATTTTTTCTAGAACTTCTTAAGTGAATCAATTTTTTTTTCTTCACGCAAATATTAAATGCCGTTATCCAAAGATGATTCCACGCAAAAAATAAGTTTCAGTAAATATTTACAAATTTTTTATTATTCGATTTATTATCCTAAAAAATTTTTTTATTGTAAAGTATAGAAATTTTTACATCTTCTTAAAAAAATGTAACTTGTCATGGCAACATTCGAAATTTGTATGAAATTGGTCGAATAGAAATCGAATTTTAAGTCGAATTTTAAATATCCGATTTTTTTTTAACTTTGAGAATTCGAGTTTTTTGTGGAAATTTGTTAGGATGTACGAATTTTTTAAACGTGTACTAAAATCTTTTCAATTTATTTAGGAAATTCTAGAGATATAGCGAAATACGCAAAAAGTAAAATTATCATTAAGCGGTACTAGCTCATATCCTCTTTATTGACGAAATATATTTTCCAGATTGCGGCTAGTTTCCATATTTTGAGGATCAGAAATCGAAATTAGTCGAAAAAAGGGTATGTTAATTAAAAAAAAAATTAGTTTTGTAACTTAAAATGTTGCCTACTTTAACCAATTAGCTTATTTTGAGATTACCACTTTTAACCATCAAGAATATGAATCCTAATATGTGAAAATTTTTTGTTTTCTTTTCTTCCTTTTTTTTGAGCACTGTATATCCAATTCGTATAGAGCATTAGTACGAATCAAAGGTGAAATCAGTTGCTCTTTAAATTTAAATACAGCCCAGAAGACAAGAGAACTTCCAAGTTAAGCAATGGAACAAACTCGCTCTTGTAGAAAATGGTTCAATGTAATAATTTAACAATTTAATTTTGCAAAAAGTGGGACGTAGAACAAAATTATTGTGGTAATTCATTTCAACAATATGATAATTTAAGATATGATAATGGTAAGAGTATTTACTTATACTTTGATGTGGTTTCACTTTATTTCTTATTAGGATTGCAGAATTTGAAAGATAGTTTACTCAAGTCAAAATTCTTGATGGTCCTATCAAAACATTTTGATGGTTGATGTTGGTTTCAGTGCGATTCATGATGGTCCAACATCATTGATGGTCACCATCATCCAACATTTTCCATTATGCCTTCATGGAATTTTATATGCCAACAAACTTCTATCATTCCTTGATGGAAAATGCTACTTCAATACTCTATACGAATTGATGATGGTCCAACATCATTTTATGGTCACCATCATCCAACATAGGTTCATGGTGTTTGATATGCCAACAAACTTCTATCATTCCTTGATGGAAAATGCTACTTCAATTTTTTATACGAATTGATGATGGTCCAACATCATTTGATGGTCACCATCATCCAACATAGGTTCATGGTATTTGATATGCCAACAAACTTCTATCATTCCTTGATGGAAAATGCTACTTTAATACTCTATACGAATTGATGATGGTCCAACATCATTTGATGGTCACCATCATCCAACATAGGTTCATGGTATTTGATATGCCAACAAACTTCTATCATTCCTTGATGGAAAATGCTTCTTCAATACTCTATACGAATTGATGATGGTCCAACATCATTTGATGGTCACCATCATCCAACATAGGTTCATGGTGTTTGATATGCCAACAAACTTCTATCATTCCTTGATGGAAAATGCTACTTCAATATTTTATACGAATTGATGATGGTCCAACATCATTTGATGGTCACCATCATCCAACATAGGTTCATGGTATTTGATATGCCAACAAACTTCTATCATTCCTTGATGGAAAATGCTACTTCAATATTTTATACGAATTGATGATGGTCCAACATCATTTGATGGTCACCATCATCCAACATAGGTTCATGGTATTTGATATGCCAACAAACTTCTATCATTCCTTGATGGAAAATGCTACTTTAATACTCTATACGAATTGATGATGGTCCAACATCATTTGATGGTCACCATCATCCAACATAGGTTCATGGTATTTGATATGCCAACAAACTTCTATCATTCCTTGATGGAAAATGCTTCTTCAATACTCTATACGAATTGATGATGGTCCAACATCATTTGATGGTCACCATCATCCAACATAGGTTCATGGTGTTTGATATGCCAACAAACTTCTACCATTCCTTGATGGAAAATGCTACTTTAATACTATGATGGTTAACCATCAAGAGAAGTTTGATTCTCATGGACCAACAATCCATGATGATCCGTGATGGTCGATGATGGTTCCAACTATACGTTTCCATTATGGTTTAATGGGAATTCTTGTTGGTTCTCAGGAATATACTATCAAAGAAATTTTTTTTTTTTTTTTTATGTTGGGCGTTATAAATCAGTTCGAATTCCTACATCGGGAAGATGGTTTTTCCTGATCGTTCCAACATTTGATTTCTAAGAAAATATGATGGAAATTTCTGATAGTTCATCATGAGCAAACTATCAAAACAAAATACTATTCTTATGATGGGCAATCGAAAATCAGTCCAAATTCTTACATTGGGGTGATGGTTACTTATGTCGGCTACCATCAAAAATATAATGGTTAATGATGGAATTATTGATGGTTACCATCAAGATTATGTTGGTCCATCAGTGGAAAACCTTAAAAAATTGACTTGGGTATATCAATACGAGACTAAACCAATATTTTTAAAGGCGTACACTTTATTGCTAAACTTTGAATTAATACCAGATAAAAACTTTTTGTGAGATTTTATTTTAAAGGACTTAACGAAATAAAAAAATAAATTTTCACAATAGAGTTATTAAACTAAAATAAATTATTAATTATTTTAAAGGGTCTGTTTTGTAGCAGATAAAATTTAGAAATGTGAATTTGTTAGAATCTGAAATAATTCAAGACTGAAAGAGGAGTTTCGAAACAGAAACTTTTAAGAATTGGATAATTTGAATGTAAATAGATAATTTAAATTGAAACGAAGAAACAAAAGATTGAGGAAACTATTCATTAGATAATCTGGATCAATCTTGGTATTGTTCAGATTGAAGTAAAATATTTCAATGGCGTTGCATAATTTATTCTTTTAGATTCATTGTCCTTCGTGTATTACGCTTCAAAAGTTTCAACTGAAGAAATCATTAAAATTCTTTTTCGTTGCACAAATTAAAAATCTGAATTTTCTAATATAAATATTTGAATATTTCTCACTATTTATAATTAGCGATAGATAAGCCTAATTGTTGATTTTAAGTTTAAAACAGAATCCTTAGTATGTTACGCTTTAAGAGTTGAAACTAAAGAAGAAATAATTAAAATTCTTTTTCCTTGCACAAATTAAACATCGGAATTTTTTAATATAAATATTTGAGTAATCCCCATTTATAATCAGCGATACATAAGCCTAATTGATAATTTTAATTTTAAACTAGAATCCTTAGTATGTTACATTTAAAGAGTTGGAGCTAAAGAAATCCTTAAAATTCTTTTTAATTGCACAAATTTACCATCTGAATTTTCTAATATAAATATTGAGTTTTTCACTATTTATAATCAGCAATGGATAAGCCTTTTTAATGATTTTAAGTTTAAACCAGAATCCTTAGTATGCCAAGCTTTAGGAGTTTTAACTAAAGAAATCCTTAAAATTCTTTTTCCTTGCACAAAAAATCTGAATTTTCTAATATAAATATATGAATATTTTCCCCCATTTATAATCAGCTATAGATAAGCCTAATTGATGATTTTAAGTTTAAACCAGAATTGAATTAAGTTTGAATATTGGACCCCTTAATGTTAATTTTACTTACTGCGTATTTAACCACATCTTGATTATTTCTTGAATTTATCTTGATAATTTTCGAATTGAAAAATAATATTTCACATTTTAAAATTCACTTTCTAAAATATAATTCAATGCAAAAAATAACTTTTAAAAAAATTCTCATTATTTTTATGATTATATTTAATAATAGTTGAAAAAAATATGAATTGTAATTTATGCAATTTTTTGCATTCTGTTAAAGAATGCAATTTTACCTGACAAAATACAAAATTTGTGAGAAATCAGTCAAATGGTTTCTAAGACATAAAATTTTAAAAAAATTCATATTTTTAGTCGCAAATATACACTAAGGGTAAACTTATTCAGGGAAAGTACGTTTTTGCGTCTGATTTTTTAACTTAAAATATCGTCTGAACTAATTAATTAGCATACTTGAGATCACTTTTTCGAACCGTTAAGATTGAGTCCTCGAAAGTGAAGATCCGATCATTAGATTAAAAGTTATTCCGGGTGGTTTTCTTTTTTGCACATTATAGATATTAACTATGAAAACACGAAACTATGGTTTATAAGACTATGAATCGCAGAGCGATTCATTATGGTTGCAACAAATTTTCATCGTATTAATATAGTGATGTTATAGTACAAAGATGGATGGATTTTTCTGAAAATTTAGATAACATAACCAAATGAAGCACTGACTCTTCATTTTAAATTTTACATTTTAACTATAACGATTTAAATAAAATTTCCCTAACATTATATAAACATAAAAAATATTATTGTTTAAATGCAACTTTGAGAAAGCTTAAAATATTACTTTTTCTATTTACTCCACAAATAGTTCCAAGGAAATTCAACTTTTTCTTT
The DNA here is from genome assembly GCF_982258835.1 of Parasteatoda tepidariorum. NCBI lineage: Eukaryota > Metazoa > Arthropoda > Arachnida > Araneae > Theridiidae > Parasteatoda > Parasteatoda tepidariorum. Next base: position 32,092,492 of record NC_141766.1, read on the forward strand.
CGGCATGCATTTCATATGTGCTATATTTGGCCCACATTCTTTTATAAAATGGAATACTTGGCGTCTAAAATAAAGTATTTGTTTATTTTTAAATTACTTTCCATTTATGGTGATATAAGTTTTGCTTCAAGAAATTCAAAAGCAATTTTCTTTTAAATATCTTTCTCGGAATCCTCTTAGATATTAAATTAAGGTGCTAAATTTCAATAACATGCTATTTTTGTATAAGATATGTTCGTCGTCAGTAATCTTTCTCATTACTTTGACACACTAATTACCATACTTAAGTTAAGTTAAGTTAAGTGAAGTCTAAGTTCGTTTTAAGTTTTATTTTATGTCACGAATTTTAAAATTAAAAATCAGAAACGTTGGTGAGTTACATTTAACTATTACACGTAAGTAATTAATTGTTAAGAAGATATTAATGATGCATATAAAATGTAAAATTACATGAATGAAAGATATGAAATTGGAAGAAAGGGAATAAGTATTCATTTATTTTTCTCAGAAAAAATGTGTGACAAATATTTCAACTTCAATGAAATCTTACTTTTACAGTTAAATATATATATATATATATATATATATATATATATATATATATATATATATATATATATATATATATATATATATATATATATATATATATATATATATATATATATATATATATATATATATATATATATTCAGAAAAGGGTATTTTAAGTCATAAAGAACTTTAAATCATAGCAAAAAAAAAGTTTTAGATGAAGTATAAATTTAAGAATTGAATATGCTTTTAAGACATACAGAAATAAAAAAGAATATCTAGGATATGATATTCGTGCATTCTAAACTAAATTAGAGCATAAAAATTGTATTTTTGTAGTTAGTCTTTTTGCCAGTATAAACTAGCTAATTAATCAACCGAAGTTAATTATTCTCGCCTATAGGATTTATGTTGAATATTTATTACCATAAAAACAGTTAAGTAATATATAAAATTTATTTTAATTTTATTTTATGGTAGCATTATAATATTTCTCCACTAAATTTTTAAAGAATGATTAAACAATGCTTTGAACATATAATAATAAATATAAAATAATTTATAAAATAATGTCTAAGTTAAATATATTTTCTCTGAAATATAATGAAATAGGATCTTAAAAAATGTAAAATTGCAGATAAAATATGCAAGTTTATTTCTTTTAAACATTACTTTAGTTAGAATCCTTGAAAGTAAAGAAAGCTATATTTATGACTATTTTATCCCACTTAATCCTGTTAAACAAATACAGAATGATCCAAAGATATCATTCCAATTTTTACGAGCAATAAAACAATTCTTTAACCCCTTAGCATTAATCCCAGTTTTTTTTTAAACTTTAAGATACAGTTCTCCCTGGATCCCATGTTATTTAATGGAAAATTGCAAGAAAGGAAATCTCAGCACTAAGTTTGCTCCGAAGCTCAGCACTTGAAAGGTTTAATATTTTTTATAATGTATTTTTAACTACAAGAAGCAAAATATGGAAAAATCGATTAAATAGTTTCCGTGAAATAAAAGACTCCAACTTGCAAATTTTTTAAATTTTCTTTAACTTATGGAACTATTTAATGTGTTTTGCTCATGTTTTTGGTTTTGCTATTTCAAAATTACGAACACTTGAGAGCGGAAAGCAACTCACACAGTTTTAGTTTTAAAAAATAATTTTGCAGGAGAGTTTGTAATTATTTATGTATGGAACTATATTTAGTCAAAAGAGTTTATAAAAGTGCAAAAAAAAAAAAGAAGAAAAAAATAAGAAAAAGAAAAAATATCATATTTCAATATAAAAACTATTGATCATGTTTCATCAAGATTGTATTTAATGAAAAATTTTTTGTACAATGAGCAAAAAAAAGAAAAAAACGGACTATTCTGATTAACTTTTCATTAAATGATTGGATCTTCACTCTTCTGGGACTCAATCTAAATGGTTCAAGAGGGGGACCTCAAATATTATAATTAATTAGAGCAGACGATATTTTTAAGTCAATAAATTAGACACAAAAACGTACTTTCTCAGAATAAATATACCTTTTCGTGATGGATTCGGATTTGTGATCCCCAAAATGAAAGGGGTAGCCATAATTTGGGGAATATGGTCACAATAGTTTGGTAAGGAGCGCAATTTGGACCCTTTAAAAAGAACTTTACTTTTTGTGTATTTCGCCATATCTCGGGAATATTTTTAAACGAATTGAAAAATTTTTGTGCATAATTATAAAATTTGTTTATCCAAAGATAGTCCCATGCAAAAACAAATTTTAGTAAATATTTATTATTTTAATATATGCTTTATTTTTTAAAAAAATTCGATTTCTATTTTGCCATGTAAAATTCGATACTTTAAAATTATCTAGAAATCGTATAGCTTACCATTCAAAATATTTCGACTATTAATAAATAAAATAATAAATATTTGCTAACGAATTTTCTAATTGTGTGCAAATTTTTTTAATTCAATTAAAAAGTTCTTAAGATGTGGCAAAATACGCAAAAGGTAAAATTAACATTAAGGGGTTCATACTTTGGATCGCTCTCCTGACCAAACTATGGGGACCACTTTTCCCAGATTGAGGCTACCCCCTATATTTTGGGGCTCAGAAATCCGAATGCGTTGAAAAAAATTTATGTTTATTCAGAGAAAGTACTCTTTGGGTTTAATTTCGTTATTTAAATTATCGCTTGCACTATGTAATTAACATATTTGAGGTCATTCCCACGAATCAATAAGTTTCTATGTTTTAAAAAACAAATACTGCAGAAGTATACCATCGGGGATCAAAAAATTTCCTCATAGTTTTTTCGTAGGGAATTCAAATTACTAGAAAATAAAAATTTAGGAGTATGGGAAGAGATTCAAAATTTAGTGAGTTATCAAAAAATGTTTCAAATATAGTTATTATATATCAAATATAGTTATCAAATATAGTTATTATATTAACATAAATGTAGTTTTTTGTGTGTTTTTCCTTCAGAATAGTCTGATCGAATTCTGAGTTATAAGTGAGTATAAGCTCAAATAAACTCGCCTTGCAATGAGATGACCTAGGTTCAATTCTCAGCGCTGGCTGGTCGATATGAATTTCCCACCCGGCTCGCATGGACCGCAGTGCTGATGCGAAATATCCTCAGATATCTTGAGATAAAATATCCTTATAGGTTAGAGACCCTTTCCGTCAGGCTAATCATGGGAGGTTTTCGAAGTTTTCCTGTGCAAACGCAAATGGGTGTCAGTTCCACCAAAAATTCCTCCAGGAATGTAAATTTCTCTCAATACTTGATTCAGGAGTTTCCTTACTTTTTGGATTGGGTTCAAAGTTACAAGGTTATGGAGCTGAACATTGGTTGTCGTAAACTCAAAATTGGTTCAGCTGTTCAATGACGGTTATGAAGTAAAATGAAATAAAACTTATAAAAATAGTTAAAATGTTTATTTTTTGGATTTATTAAGCAAACGATCTTTTTACATGGTTGATGCATTTTAAACCTTGCCCTGTACTACAGAGTGATTAGAATGACATAAGCTTTGCCTATGATGCGGTTAAAATGCTACTAAAGCGAATTATAGGCTCAGACTACGATTATCTCGTCTGAGCGGAACTAAAATTGTACAGATTATTAAGTGTACTAAATGAAACTTAATCCGAATTGAAATAGTATTGGAAAGGTAACTTCAATTCAAATAGAGTTTTAAGGCTACATTTGACTTATCTGGCCAAATAATTTGTCGTAAGCAAAAAGTGTCGTTAGAAAATGAGGAATGTTTGTCGAAGTGAAAACGAAATATGACTCGAGCTTGAATTATTTTTCCTTTCACCTTTAAATCAGTAGATTTTATTTTTCAACGATTTAAATAAGTAGTCAACAACTTCGAACCTTCAACAAATTCACAATCTCTTCACAAATTCAAGCTCTCTTCAAATTCACAATCTTTTCTTCTGTTCTCCATTTTTAGAGATATTTATCCTGCTGAAATATGCATCTCATGTTTCGTTACATTTAAAATTCAAATTATTATTTTATGTAACAATTTTTCAGTAAATAAGAATCATTAATACACTCAAGGAAAAAAAATTAGCGCGCCAAGATGGAGTCGTCAAAATGAAACGAAATTTTACATACGTAATGACTACTTTGACATAAGTAAATGATTAGAAAATCAGAGATTATCGTTTTTCTTTGATTTTAATTACTTAGATTAAAATACTTAGTTATTTTTTATTCAGTTTTATAATTGTGATATCTTTTTTAATCAGTTTTGTGATTGTATTATATTTTTAACAAAAAGAGATGAATAACGATGTTATGCCAGACATTAAGTTGATGGATAAATAGAATATCTCCAACAGTGACCTTTTCTTATATTTTAAAATCACAATAAAAGACTTTATTTTATAAAAATGTCGCTGTAAGGTACTTATTTATTTCTTATTTATTTTATAATTGTGACATCTTTTTTTATTCAAGTACGTAATTGTATTATATTTCTAATAAAAAAGATGTGTAACGATATTATGCCGGACAATAACATTAAGATGTTGGATAAGTAAAATATGTCGAACTATTTCATTTTCTTTATATTTTAAGATCACTATAAATTACAAATGGATTTCATAACAAAGTCACTGTAAAATACTTAGTTATTTCTTATTCAGTTTTATAATTGTGATATCTTTTTATTCAAGTTTGAGATTGCATTATATTTTTAATAAAAAAAGATGAATAACGATGTTATGCCAGACAACTACATTAAGTTGATGGATAAGTAGAATATGTACAACAATGACATTTTTTTTTATGTTTTAAAATCACAATGAAAGACGTTATTTTAAAAAAATTTTACTTTAAGATATTTATTTATTTCTTATTTATTTTATAATTGTGACATCTTTTTTTATTCAAGTACATAATTGTATTATATTTCTAATAAAAAAAATGTGTAACGATATTATGCCGGACAATAACATTAAGATGTTGGATAAGTAAAATATGTCGAACTATTTCATTTTCTTTATATTTTAAGATCACTATAAATTACAAATGGATTTCATAACAAAGTCACTGTAAAATACTTAGTTATTTCTTATTCAGTTTTATAATTGTGATATCTTTTTATTCAAGTTTGAGATTGCATTATATTTTTAATAAAAAAAGATGAATAACGATGTTATGCCAGAGAACTACATTAAGTTGATGGATAAGTAGAATATCTACAACAATGACATTTTTTTTTATGTTTTAAAATCACAATGAAAGACGTTATTTTAAAAAAATGTTACTTTAAGATACTTATTTACTTCTTATTTGTTTTATAATTGTGACATCTTTTTTTATTCAAGTATATAATTGTATTATATTTCTAATAAAAAAAGATGAATAAAGTAATTATGCCTGACAATTACATTAAGTTGATGGGTAATTAAAATATGTCGAACAATGACATTTTTTAGTATTTTAAAATCACAATAACAGACATTATTTTATAAGAATTTTACTATAAGATACTTATTTATTTCTTATTTATTTTATAATTGTGACATCTTTTTTTATTCAAGTGCATAATTGTATTATATTTCTAATAAAAAAAGATGAATAAAGTAATTATGCCGGACAATTATATTAAGTTGATGGGTAAATAAAATATATCGAACAATGATATTTTTTAATATTTTAAAATCACAATAAAAGGCATTATTTTATAAGAATTTTACTATGAGATACTTATTTATTTCTTACTTATTTTATAATTGTGACATCTTTTTTTACATAATTGTATTATATTTCGGATAAAAAAGTTGAATAAAGTATTCATGCCGGACAATTATATTAAGTTGATGGATAAATAAAATATGCAGAACAACTACCATTTTTAATATTTTAAGATCACATTAATGTATTTAAAAAAGAGTTACTATAAAATATTTGTTTATTTCATATTTAGCTTTATAATTGTGATATCTTTTCAATAAATGCTAATAAGGGAATTAACATGCCCTAGTGATGTCAAAAAGAGCAAAATACTTTTCGTTTTTCCTTTCTACACTAACAAGTAAAAGTTCTTAATCTAATGCCAGTTGAAAGCAGCTCCCTTAGGGAAAATCATGGGAAATAATAAACTCAAAACAAACAGGTCCTCTTCACAATCAAATTTAATTAGTCTTGTGCGAGGAAGAATGTCCTTAAAAATTCGCTTTAAGAGCTTTAGTTTAATTTCATCAATGCTTTTCGCTTGTCTAAAGTCATTTTATCAAGTTCAACCCTTGGCGACGAATAATAATTGTACTTTCCAAGGAGTTAACAACATGCATGAATACTTCGCTATTTCTTTCCATTTTGTCGCGTACTGTAAGACAATCGTTTCTGCATGTTACGGTACTTTCTTAACGAACTTTTTTTGCTCTTTTTTTCAGTGCTTTGAATACTGATGCGTGATTATGGGCTGTAAAATGCGAAACTTGAAGATAAAGAAATACGAAGAGATAAAGCGAATAAAATAAATAGAAATAGAATAGAATGGGTTAAATGAAAAAGGGATAGGATGAGTAAAATAAAAGAGAGATAGAATGAGTAAAATAATAAAGAGATTGAATGAGTAAAATAAGAAAGAGATAGAATGAGTAAAATAATAAAGAGACAGAATAAGTAAAATTAATAGTAGATAGAATGAGTAAAATAATAAAGAGATAGAATGAGTAAAATAATAAAGAGACAGAATAAGTAAAATTAAAATATATAGAATGTGTAAAATAATAAAGAAATAGAATGAGTTAAATAAAAAAGAGATAGAATGAGTAAAATAAAAATGAAACAGAATGAGTAAGATAAAAAAGAGATAGAAAGAGTAAAATAAAGAAAAAGAAATAAAATGAGTGAAATATAAAAGAGAGATGATTTTAAAAGTAATAAAAATAATCGAGTTGAATTTTCAGTCATCTTGCGATACAGAAGTAATATAAAACTATATAGTCATCCAAAACTTTAATAAAGTGATAATTTAATTTTAGGAAGACTTAAAGATTGTTCTTCAAAGCATTAAATTTATATACAAGTAAATCTACAATTATTAATTGTGACCTATTACATACCAATAACAAACTTAACAAAAAATTATATATATATAAATAATAATAACTAGTATTACATATTTAATCATAAAATTTGACCTGTATGCCATTCTAATTATATACGTTATTATTCTAAGTTTTCAGCCGTTAGGAAAGTTTATTTTTCTAGTTTTAAGATTGAATGTATCATTTGATTAGCAATTGCTTTTGCTTTTCTTTTTAAAAATTATTTTCGAGCTTAAGTTTGAAGTAACTTCTCCAACAGAAAAGACCAAATTTAAGCAAATGTCATTCGTCAAACATATTTGAAAAATATTTATTGATTTAAAGTATGTCTAAAATATGTTTATTTTTGAAAATGGTATTATGAGATGAAATAAAGTTAAATTAACATTTATTTTTTATATTGAACAAGAACGTATATGAAACTGGCTTACCCCTAATATAATATGGATAGCTGGAGAAAGTTTGAAATTTTCGAATAAAGATTAATTTCAAATAAGGATATATCAAATAAAGATTTCAACTTAGAAATCCCTGAATATAATCTAATATTAGTGACTTGAAAAATGCTTGTAATATTTTTCGCAAGAATTCCAAGGTTCAATTTCAATTCTTCAATTATAATCTTTAATATTCAAGAGTATTTCTAGTTTAAATAAGCAAGCTTATATAGGCAATTTAAATCTTTAAATAAGAGAGGCATATTTATTCATTATATGTCCTAAACAAGAAAACAACATGATCAATGAAATGTTGAATGTATTTATTAACATTGCGGAGGTGAATATCTTATTTCGGAGATAGCTGAAAATGTGAGTTTAATAAAATGAAGGTATAAAATAATTGATGTAACTCAAAATACGTTTTAAAAATCGTATATAGAATAATATAAACATTTAAGAATAGCTGCAGGTCAAATTACACACGGAAAAATTAGTGTAATGTATGGTAATGAAATTTCTAGTAAATAAACAATAATTCTGGTTTAAAGTTTTATAATTTTCCGATAATTTTGGATTTCAAAACTATAGTTCTTATTACTATTAGTAATAAATACTAAACTGAAAAGTAAATTCAACAGAACAAATGGTTTAAATGACATACTCTAACATATTATGATAAAACTTCCCTAATTTTACCTTCTTTACCAAATTTTATCAAACATTAAAAAGAAATGTGCTGTTAATTTTTTTAAAATTAGCAACACATTTGCCCATTTACTTCGGTGTTCCACTAGACCCCAAAAACAGTAAATTTTACAATATTCTGTTCGTTTTGACCACCCTTTTTTCTCAGAGATTATTTATTAAAATCGACACAACTTGATATGCACGTTTGAAAGAACAATTATATCGATCAAAATGCATATTTAATAAAATGGTCGCAGCTTTACGTTTGGAAAAATTGATTATTGTTAAATATTCGTATTTAAGGAAAAGGTCGTATTTAAAAATATTTTTCAAACTTAATGCACACGTTTGAAAATAAATAATCTTAACTTTCGTAAAAAATCAAAAAATTAGTCAATTAAAAAAATTGGAAATAGCTCGAAATGCCCGTTAAACTACTTCCAATACAAACCACAATTTTATAAACCACAAAATGCTCTTTATTGATGTTAAATATTGAATCCAAATTTTTATTACCTATGTTTCTTTTAAAATTTCAGTTCCAAATCAATATGAAAATTTGTCTGTTTTTTTAAACCCTACAATCATTCATTATTCACTAGTTATATTTTAAAAACATGCAATAGTTTTAACAGTAATTTAAACGATAGAATTAAATGCTATATCTATTTTTTTATGATAATTTTGTACATTTTCTTTAACGCACAATTTAGGCTACGTCCATTTATTCAAACGCGCAATTCAAACTAAGTCTATTCTCTATAAGATGCATTTCAATTTATATACATATCTTTCTTCACTCGTGTATATCAAGATATGCCCTTTACATCAATCGCGTTTTAATATCCAAAATAAAAATTCTAAGCATGGTGTCAAAAAAAAGAAAAAAACTTCCCAATTTTTAATACCATGGTTCTGAAATTACTATGATTCGATTAAATTAATTATATTTTGAATGGAACAAATTAATTCAAGAATACTTTGGTCGTATTAGGGTAATTAATACTAATTTGAAACAGATTAAAGGATTATATATATATATATATATATATATATATATATATATATATATATATATATATATATATATATATATATATATATATATATATATATATATATATATATATATATATATATATATATATATATATATATATATATATATATATATATATATATATATATATATATATATATATATATATATATATATATATATAGTATATGCAGATGGAATTTACTGTAGATGCCAACCAACGGATAGTTGAACGGCAGGCCAGTATTCGCATGGCAAGTTTTTTAAAGTTTACAATCAATTTTATTTTTCATCTTATAATATACTTTCATCTTATAATATAGCCAGAAACGCAACAAATGTTACCATATTCTGGTAGTTTTGAGCATAGATTTTTCTCAGCGTACATTTAAAAGCATACTGGAGACTGTTTAAGACATATTGCTATATTTATTTTTTTTGAAAGATCTTTGTCAGTTATTCCCCACTAATAATTAATTGAAATTTCGTTCAAATCATAAATAATTTAGAAACATAATTTTGGCAATATTAAATAGCTATGGAGCCAAAAAAACTTTTTTGGCGAGGTGAAATTTAATTATTATTGGCGAGATGATATTTTCTTTATTCCTGGCGAAGTTTTTTTATAATTTGTAACCTCCACTACTCGTTTTGATTTGATTCTTCTTTCTTGGATTTTTCTTTGATTCTTCTTTCCTGGGATTCATGCTTTCCTTTCTCAATGGAAATTTTCCTTAAACCCAGGAAAATTATCTCCTTCAACAAAATTTAATTGTTTTGAATGCATATTTTCGTAGTAAAGATTTTGGTAATTGTAATTGAAAGATTAAAGTGGAAAAGATAATTGAAAGAAAGGTTAGTCAAATTAATTCATAATAAGATAAATTAAATTACACATATAACATAAATAATTAATATGATGAAAGATAAATAATTATTAACATATAAATTAAAAGAAAGGATAATCAATCCATGGACATTTAATTCTAAAAACAAAAATCTTATTTAATGTATTTTTTTTCTTCAAATTAGTAGTAATTATACCATTAAATTATATTGAAACTGTGATAAAATAATATCAAAATTATTACTAACATACTAATAATTACTAAATAATAATTAATTATTAAATATTTTTCTCTTAATTTAAGAACTTTTTCTATTTCAACCTTTGTATATTTTTATAGTGAATAAATTATTACTTAATTTAGTAATTACTAATTCAGTGAATATTTTTGAATTCTATATTATAATGATTATATTAAAGTTTTATTAAAGATGCATATCTTATGTATAAGTTATGTTTTGTTACATCGTTATGATATGTTACATATTTATAAATGTATAGGTTTCTTACAATTCATTAATAAAACCGCAGTTTCCTATAAGATTTCTAAAATAGAAATTAGAATTAGATTTTATAGATTAGATAGATTAGAATAGAATTATATTAGGAATAAGCACATATTTCCTGAAATTACTATATAATGCTCTCCAATTAGTAAAAAAAAATCACGATCATTTTATTGAGTTTTTAATATTAATTATTCACAAAAATCCTGTTAGTTAGCACCAAAATTAAACTTTTCAATTTTTTAGAAATGTTGAACTATTGAAATGTTGACAGAGAAAATTTGATTTTGTTACAATTGCAAAGATTAATTTTGAGAGATGGGAAGCTGAAAAATATCATTTACAAAATTAGTTAATTTACCAAAAATGAAAAACATGCAATTTAGTTTCTAAAGAAAAAACTAAAAATAATAAGAAAAACACTATAAAGTTTCTCACTTCAAATTTTGAAATAGTTATAACTTTTATATTTTTTGTAAGGAATTTTATAAAAAAAAGTTTTCATTTCGTTTTTTGTACTTTTTTAATTTAAATTTTATTTTCGCATTTTCTAAGAGTTGTGATGCAATCGAGTTGAAAATAGTTAAACATAGCTGTTTTAAACTATTTCTGCTAAAAATAGCTTCTTTCACTCGCGGTAACCGTATCATAGCTATTTAATTCAACCCCCTTTAATTATATTTTAAGAAATTGTGGTGCAAATTTTTATTATTTAATGTAGTAAACAAGCAGAAAGTGTCAAAAATGCTTGTAATGATCTACTTTCGAAAACTTTTCAAACCCATTAAACCAAATAAGATCTTAAAGAAAAATTACTTATCTTGTACAAAAACGAATTAAAATTACGAGCTATTTTCTGTTAACGCCTTACTTAAAGTAAAAAGAAAACTGCTTAAATATAAAATTTTAGTAAGTTTCTTTAATTATTTATTTAATTAAGTGTATTAATTTGATTTAAATTTTAAATTAATTTATAGTTCGCAAGTAAAAAAATAGTGTTTAAATATAAAATTTTAATATGTTTCTTTAATTATTTATTTAATTAATTTTATTAATTCAATTTATATTTTAAATTAACTTTAAAGCTAAATTTTATGAAATATTTAAAGACATACAATATATTATTTCAATATTTTATTTTCTTATTAAAAATGTTCGTCTATTAAAAGAGCTTTCATACCGGTTATTACCATTTATAAAGATGTGCTTGTTATCCATATTTAAATCTCAGAACGGGAAATTTTCAAATCTTCTTTATATAATTTCAATATTCAAATAGTTTCGAAAAAATAACTTGAGCACTAATGGGTATTGATACATAGTTTTAAGAGAATATATTAAAAAAGTACGCATATTCAGAATTTTATGATTTATGAATATAAAAAGAAGACATTTTTCCATACTTTCGCTTTACTAGTTTAAATAAAAAATTCTTTTAGATGAAAAACAATTTATTTGTAATATTTCATAAAATATGAATAGATTAAATATGATAAAGGACTCATTTCATGTTAGAAATATTTAATAAGAACCCCAATAAATATATTTTATGAAATATTAGTTAGATAAAAAAGCATTTTTTAAATTTACAGGAATATTTAAGCGTTTTTATTTGCACATAAATGCGAAAAAAATGTAAAATTATTTACCATTATAAAAAAATCGTTTCTGAGAGGTATTGGAATTGGTACTCTGAGAAAAAAGTATGGTCGTTTCGACCATACTTTTTATCAGAATAAAATTAAATTTACTGTGTTTTTGGCTATTTGGAACATCAAAAATCAGGATAATTTTTGACGAAACACCTTGGTAATGATTTTGATGGAACAAAGAAATATAGTTTCATAATATGTGACTCTGGTGTACGTGGTAAAATTTGGTAATTTTATCATGATACCTTAGAACAAGGCATTGAAGAAATTTATTCGGTTAAATTAACGCTTTAGTTTTGAATTTTTTACTAAATCTATGAAAATAAGAACTATAATTTTGAAAAGCGGAATTTCCTGTTAATCGTTACTAAATGAACGGAAAAAGCATCAAATGAATGCTTTAAATGCTTGATAGTTTGATTTTATTAATCAGAATTATGACTTTATTTCCGGAAATGCTTTTTTCCGTACAGTACGATAATTTACAAGAATTTCTTTCTTCTTGTACGAATGCATGTTTCATACGGTGACCATCTATTGTTAGGCAAAGAAAGTTTCTAAAAGTAAACCAAATCTTAAAATAAAGTAGGAAAATTTTTGATTAGTGAAATCCAACTCATTCCTGTCATTATACGGATAGCACCTCCACCGGGATTTAAACATCGATCATCAGACAATGATAGCTTATCAATATGCAGATAACACCACACACACATTAACTGATGTCTTCTTATATATTATAAAGGTTTACTATTATTTCTGCGTCGCCCACACTGCAAAGAATTCAAAATCAAATTATGGTAGAAAATATCGGCATCCTAGGTATATAATCTGCAAAAATATATTTTACCGTAAAATCTAATTTTATCGTAAAATTTATACAGTATATCTTACAGTAATAATTATTTAACTATAGTCATTCAGTGATTTTATAATAAATATTACTGTAAAGATTACTGCATATCAGATTTTTTGTTCCGTGAAATTTTATGGTAAAAATGGATTTCACGGAAAAAATTACACCTCGAAATTTTGTTTCTAAAAAAATAAAATGTATGTACACTGATCAGTAGAAATGATAAGTACAATGCCTAAATGTTATAATAAGCTGGATGTTTATTGCTAATTCTTTTGTTTTATGACTCTTATAATATTAATATTCTAATATTCCACAGTAATTCATGTTCATGATTAGTATAATATTGTAATATAAATTTTATTAGTACATTGTTAGAATTTTTATTTCAAAATTATGGTATATTAACTAGAGGCGGCCTGTCTATCAAATTAATTGTAAAGTTTACAGTAAAAAACATATTTCACATTTAAAGTTTTGAAACTGCTTACAACTATTATTCTTAAAAAATCATAAATACTAAAGTATATGGTTTTCTAACCAATTACAACTAGCTAAGTTACAAAAGGGTAAAAAAGAAATTTAACCGGAGTTAGGATTTTTGTTAGATACTAGGCATTGAGATTATGGTTGAGTTGTGTTTTATCAAATGATCCATGGAATGTGGTTTAATTAATTTAATTGGTTGTGTCATCTATCGGGAGAGAGGGGAAATACTAGACTTTTTTGTGTTATGCAACTTTATGAAGGTGTCTTCTTTGCGTAAAGAGAGAGTATCGTATTCTAATAGTTCAGAATTACAAATTGGGGAGTTAAGGGCACTGGAAACCCCTCATTTGTTGAAGGGGATGAAGGAGATATTGTGGTGTCCATGCTGGAACTCGAAACCCCGTTGTTCATGACATTGGCAGATTAGTACTCTCCGCTATAATATGTATATACACTTGCAAGGACTTAAATGGCTTCATTAGGTGGATCTAGTTGTTGCGATGAATTTCCGGTGCTTAAGAGGACGCCATACTGAGGAAGAAAATATTCATCGCAAATTATCTTTTTCCTTCATTATTAATTTAAAATTTAAAGTGTAGAAAGAGTGAGTTCGGACAAACCTAGAGTAAGCCATGAAGTGTGAAATACTAAAAAGAAAGTTTTAAAATATGCAAATGAAAATGAATTATGAGAAGATTACTTTGGATTGCGCAGCGATGAAGTTCTCTTCCAATACTTTGTTTGCATTTTAATATTTTGAAGTACTTTTTTCAGCAACTGAAACTTGATGACTCAGTTTAGGTATGACTGAACTTACTTTTTCGTTCTTATAAATTTTAAATTAGTTATGAAGGATTAAGAGAATTTGCAACACAATTTTTCTTCCGCGGCATGGCACCCTCTTAACCGTTCTAGATGAAAATAGTTAATAAATGGTTTTTTGACAGTTAACAGTTTGAATATCACCTTACTCATGGTTATTTGACTGTTTTGTTTGAGTATGGAAAAATAATAATTAATTAATTGTTATTTAACTACTTTTTAGTACTGAAAGGTAAAGAGAATTTGCAACGAAAATTTTCTTCCTCGGTATGGCACCCTCTTTACCGTTCTAGATGAAAATAGTCAATAAATGGTTTGTTGACAGCTAACAGTTTGAATATCACCTTACTTATGGTTATTTGACTGTTTTGTTTGAGTATGGCAAAATAATAATGAATTAATTGTTATTTAACTACTTTTTAGTACTGATAGGTAAAGAGAATTTGCAACGAAAATTTTCTTCCTCGGTATGGCACCCTCTTTACCGTTCTAGATGAAAGTAGTTAATAAACCGTTTTTTGACAGTTAACAGTTTGAAGACCACCTTATTTACGGTTATTTGGCTGTTTAGTTTGAGTTTGGCAAAATAATAACTTAATAAATTGTTATTTAACCATTTTTTCTGAGAATTTTTTAGCCGTGTAAGTATTTCACAATTGCAATTAAATTCTTTAATCAAAGAGATCTTGGAATTTTTTCAAATTAGATTCAAAAAAGAAGTTAAATTCAAGTCTTATAATTGTGTTCTTTGTAAAATAAAAATAATAAAAGTTATCGTCACGGAAATTTACAACCTATTTTTTTATATAATAAAGCCAACAGATTTCTAAATTTAGGAAGCAGCTCAGATCTCGTGATAGTGAAACGCACAGAACGTGGAAATACATTACAATTTAAGCATATTTCATGCATAGAGTGAATTGTGAATTTCCCCAGTGATTGATGACGACCATGTTTCCAAGCAATGCATGAAGGTGATGGAATGTTGATTAAATGTTTAATTTAAATTAAATCTATTTTAATTCTTTGACTGCGTTGACTTTTGATACTACTTTGCACTGAAATGTGTAAGGTATGGAAGCCTGATTTAAACGAAAAACACTAAACATAATTAAATCTTTTGCTATTCCCAAAATTATTTTCAAATTCGTTTAAATAGTAAATATTTAATTTTCAAAGACATGATGAATAAAAGCTTAACTACTACTACTATTGGAAAGTTGCTCGATGGGAATATTTTTGCAATTATTTTGATTTGTTGATATATGTAAGTTATTTTGTCTTGTTTGAAAATTTCTATTCATAGAAGCTTGAATTAAACCAAGAACTAAAAATTAATTAAATGTTTTATCATTTACTAAAATAGTTAATTATTTGTGTAAAGAGAAGCTTGAAAATTTTAGAAATTTAATGAAGAGAAACCACTGCTTTCAACAAAAAGAAATAGGTTTTTAAATAAAAATTTTCAAATCCTATGAAATATATTTTTCTCTATTTAGAAATTACTAACTATAAGAAGCTTGAATTAAATTGTTATTCAATAAAGTAGTCAAAATATATTTTAAACAGTTCTCCAGCTCCCTCTCCCACCCTTTCTCTCTCTTTATATATATATATATATATATATATATATATATATATATATATATATATATATATATATATATATATATATATATATATATATATATATATATATATATATATATATATATATATATATTCCTGTGTATATTATCTTTTAACCTGTTTAGTATCTGCGTATGTAGAGCAAAACTATGTAATTTTGCAGAAGAAACTTATGATCTTTCACTTGCTAATAACTACTATCATTGAATATTTGAATATCAATCTCTTTTTAAAAACTGAAAAATAAATTTTCTTTTTATATTTTTTTCATACGTAAAACAATTCAAATAACTTCAGTCTGATACGTTTATTTTTAATCTGATAGTATTTACTAAGTGAAAAACACTTATTTCAACAAGCGTATAAGCACAGTTGAAATACAAACAAATTCTTAAAGGATTAGAGAAGAGAGTTTAAAACGAATATTTCTAACGAAAAATGAAAGAAAAGCATTTTCCTTCGTTTAATCAATATTTCCTACCCAGACAACTGTACACAAATAATTGCGAAATAATTCTGTACATTCCTAGTTTCGAAAGAAAAGATTAATTCACTTCGCTAATCAGACAGGCGTTTCGTTTTGTAATTAAAAATAATATTTATCTGCTTGCAAATCAAATTAAATTTTGACATGTTCAAAAATTTTTGCATCAGGTGTGTTTGCAGATGATTAAAGTGACTATTTATCTGTAAATCCGAGTGGTATGTTCAATGTGTTAACATTTTCTTTTCCATCTTTTTTTATTATTTTGGCATTTTTAGAAAATGACTTAAGAGTAAAAGTTGATTAACTCGTCTTGGCGTTTTGATTAATTAATAATTTCAATTTAATGGATTTATTGCATGCAAATCCAATTGCTTAAATCCTTCTTTTTTTATAATTTTCAATTATTCTTCTCAAAAATGTGTTTTTAATTAAGAAGTCTGAATGAAAAATTTAAATTAGAAATTGTTCTCGCTTACCGAAATGGTTGAAAAAATGTAAACAGTGCTGCCTTGGAATTTATAATTGTTTGTCAATAAATTTAAAAAGAGTAATTGATTATTGTTAAAAAATTTAAGTCTCTTTTTTATGGATATTTAAGAATCAAATAATTAAAAATAGGTCATTTTTGAAATCGCATAATTTTTGTGTAAGGTCAAATAGATGGAAAAAACTAAAAATGGAAATAGATAAAACTAATCAAAATTTTAAAAATCTGTTTCGCTATGCAAACTAGAATGTACTCAGCTACCTTAATGTCAAATTTCTCTGGCGTACCCTGGCTCATGCAAAATATGAAATGAGTACAGATGTATTATCTATACAGATTTCTAACAGGAAATTTCTCTCAATGTGTTTTATTTTCCGTAGTCTACGGTTAATCTCTTGCTGCCAAAATTTTTCGTAATATAATAGATTTCTTTTCCTGTGTAAAAATTAGTAGAACGGATTATAAATAAGAAAATGAAACTAAATATCCATAAATAAGAAAATAAACAGACCGTCTATAAATCTGAAAATGTACAAACTTATCAATAAATCAGCTTACAAAATTGCTTTCAAAACAAATATTAACCAACAAAAATTATACAAATAAAATAACTAAATCGGGATAAATATGTTATTTTATCTGTTTTTCTAAATTTATGTACCAAATGAAAAATAAACATTGCTTGCATATCTTACATAAAAATATGCACTTATAATAATTATTACAAGCTGTGATTTAATGCTAAATGTCACTTAAATGAAGAGAAATGGTGAAAATATTTTTGGGATCATTTATTTAAAATATCGTTATTTCTCTTTACTGCTATTACCAGTTGTTTACATTACCTAATTATTCTAGAAAGTTTGCTCGTTTTAATTAAAAATAAGAGTATTTTATTTCTACCATATTTTTAATTTATTCCATCCACACTTGCAAAATAAACATTCTGATTATGCATTCTAATCTTTAAAAGGCAGGCTTGCAAATTTACATTAATTTCCTCTGCAGACGATAATGGTTGAGTTTAGATACTACTACTTAAGTAGGGAAAAGCTTAAATGTAGAGTTTTTTTTTAAAGTTGAAATTAAAAAAAAAGTATATATTAATTTCCCTAAATATTCCCTAACTAATTTTTTGAGAAATTTTGTTTCGCGAGTTTCAAAATCTTAAATTATCTGAGAAATGAATATGTTTTGCGAACTTTAACCACTTTGAGAAATTAAGCAAACCTATTCGTAAATAGAACTTGAAATATGAAAGATACCGGGGACATCAAAATATATTAAATTTATTTCAAATGCATTGAAATAATTATAAATACATTTGTTAAATATTGGGTGTTGCATATGGACCGTTCTTAATACGTAACTTTAGATGTCTTATCAAAGAAGAAATGAAAAAAAAACACAATGGGGGCAAAAATTAATATTTAACTGAGGAAACAAAACGTAACAAAAACGATATGGAAATATGACAAATCACACTAAATGGAGGCGTATTTAATAAACAAGAAGACAGGTTTGATTAAGGGTGGGAAGCAAATCACAATATATGTAAGCGTATTTAAAAAACAAGAAGGCAGGTTTGGTTGAAGGGGGGACAAATAATACTACATAGAGGTGTATTTAATAAACAAGAAGACAGATTTGATTGAGTGGTGAAGCAAATTACACGATAAGGAGGCATAATTAAAAAACAAGAAGACAGGCTTGATCGAGGAGGGAAACTATTCCCATTACATGGAGGCAAACGACAAAACAGGTTTAATTGAGAGGGGAGGCAAATCACACGTTATGGGGGCGTATTTAATAAACAAGAAGATATGTTTGATTGAGGGGTGGAAGCAAATCACATTACATAAAGGCTTATTTAATTAACGAAAAGACAGGTTTGATTGAGGGGTTGCAAATCACACTACATGGATGCGTAATTGATAAACAAGAAGAGATGTTGATTGAGGGGAAAAGCAAATGACACTACTTGGACGCGTAATTGATAAACAAGAAGAGATGTTGATTGAGGGGAAAAGCAAATCACACTACATAGACGTGTATTTGATAAACAAGAAGAGATGTTGATTGAGGGGAAAAGCAAATCACACTACATGGACGCGTATTTGATAAACAAGAAGAGATGTTGATTGAGAGGAAAAACAAATCACACTACATGGACGAGTATTTGATAAACAAGAAGAGATGTTGATTGAGGGGAAAAGCAAATCACACTACATGGACGCGTATTTGATAAACAAGAAGAGATGTTGATGGAGGGGAAAAGCAAATCACACTACATGGACGCGTATTTGATAAACAAGAAGAGATGTTGATGGAGGGGAAAAGCAAATCACACTACGTGAACGCGTAATTGATAAACAAGAAGAGATGTTGATTGAGGAGAAAAGCAAATCACACTACGTGAGCGCGTAATTGATAAACAAGAAGAGATGTTGATTGAGGAGAAAAGCAAATCACACTACGTGGACGCATAATTTATTAACAAGAAGACAGGTTTGATTGAGGGGAAGCAAATCACATTACATAAAGGCTTATTTAATAAACGAAAAGACAGGTTTGATTGAGGGGTAGCAAATCACACTAAACGGACACGTATTTAATAAACAAGAAGACATGTTGATTGAGGGGAAAAGCAAATCACACTATATGGTAGCGTTTTTAATAAACAAGAACTCATGTTGATTGAGGGGAAAAGCAAATCACACTATATGGAAGCATTTTTAATAAACAAGGAAACTTCTTGCTTGAGGGGAAAAGCAAATCACACTATATGGAAGCGTTTTTAATAAACAAGACATGTTGATTGATGGGAAAAGCAAATCACACTATATATAAGCGTTTTTAATAAACAAGCAGACATTGAGAGGAAAAGCAAATCACACTATATGGAAGCGTTTTTAATAAAAAAGAAGACATGTTGATTGAGGGGAAAAGCGATAATTAGAAACGCCTGCAATTTTTAACCTCAATTAAGTCTGTTTTTATGTTTATTGCATTCACCTCTCTCTACTGTAATTCGCCTGATTTCGATAGCGTTTTTGTATTTTGTTTCTCAAATATTAATTCCATGTGTAAACTTTTCGTTTTAATTTTGACAAGAATTTTTAAAATGTATATTAAGGGCAGTTTTTATGTAACGCCTGGTATAGAGTAAAATCTAAAATAAATCGTAAATTTGTCGTAAAAAATTATTTGGGGGTCGAGTGACCATTATTAAAATTTCAAATTTTTCCAGAGCACAAATTTCCTTTGCAGAGCACACAAATAATGTGTCCATGTACCATATATGGTTAGAAATTTCGATGGTTATTGGACAATATATTTGTTTAAGCTTCAAAATACTGTGCTAGTTTGAACCATATTATTGTAAATCAGAGTTTTTATGAACTTGATTAAAATCTATTTTATCTAACCTAAAGAGAAAAAAGGTTCAATTCTGCAATTCTTTAAGAATGTCAAAAATTTGCTTGAAGGTATGGTTCAAGAATAGTTATCTCATGGTTCAAAGCTAAACCAATTTTTGTTAGAATGTAAAGGTTTTTCAGACCTTGAACAGTTGTTAACTAATCAAGACATGCAAAATTGTTTAATCTATAAAATACGCTTAGTTGAAGTAAAATTCATAAATTAAAAAAAGCTTTGCGAAAATTATAACTTGGAAAATAAAATTGACTGAAATAGAATAAAATTGAGTAGTTTTAACTAACAATCGAGTGGCGACGGCTCAATGGTTGAGGCGCTGAATTGTTAATATGAAGTACTGGTGTTCGATTCCCAATGGATGATTGAAGCCTAACCAGCTTCAGATCGATTTGTACTGGCTTGTCTGGGAAGTAAAGACGGCCTGTGCACAATATAAATTACACTGTCACAATCATGCAGTTGGTCACGAAATTGGGGAGCTTTAACCTCTATGGCCCACAGTGAACTGTTACAGAAAATCTTTTGCAATTAAAAATAGTTATTTTCATATATATTATGACCAAGCATTGAGAACTGAACTCATCATCGGGATACTTATACTTATACTTTATATATATATACTTTGATATTATCTTATATTGTAACTTATATATTATTATACTATGTTTCTTATATATTATGGTTGAGCATTGACAAACCTGGCGACATGATATTAATAAATATTGAACTGAAAACTACTCTAAATAAATACCGATTGAACTCAAATTGAAATCCAATTTTACGTACCCTGCATTAAAATTACAAAGTACCTTAATAAAAGAAAGAAATATTAAAAATTGAATTATCTGCTCTGGTGTTTCAATAGGGAAAGTAAGAAGTAAGTATAAAAAGAAGCAAGATTACGAACGAGATCTGATAAACTAGTTTTCTACGTGATTCTTTTGAGATTCTTGCCTCAGCTAATGAATCACTAGAGACAATTGATTGAGAATATTTCATAGGAATCCTTTTTTAAGGTGCTTATTTCGTCATTTTCTTGGAAGAAAAACTCAAGATATTCATCTACAATAAGTATTTTTCTTTGTTTAAAAATTATTTTTAGGTTTATAAGTGAAGATCTCTCTTTGTTATATTTGCTTAAAGAGCACCAAATACTGTGGTAGCTGATAAAGCACAATAAAAGCTAGAGGGCAGATAAAAACAATCCATAATTTTTCCAAACGTGATATTTGTACACAAAAATGTGTCTCAATATTGTTTCCACTTAAGTACTACAGAAATTTCCTGGATTTCTTCGAGATTATTGCAAAATACATAGAAACATCTGGTCTCCTACACTGAGAAAAAAGTTCCAGTTCCAGTAAAATGCTACGTAATGTATGTTAATGGCAATTCTGTTAAAAAAAGGAAATTGGTTATTAAAACCAAAATACACGGTAATTAAATCTTCATTTGGTAAGTATTCTATTTAAATAGTAAAGATTTAAAGGAAATTCTGGTTTTCAAAATTAAAATTCTTATTACCATACATATAGTAAAAATTACAAAACTGAAAGTAAATTAACCGAATGAATGGTTTTTACGTCTTGCTCAAAGTTCTCATGACCACATTTACCTAATTTATCATAAATTATGAAACGATATTTTACAGCTGAATTTACCAAAATCATTACAAAATTGTTTCGTTAAAACTCTTAAGTGGTTCCATAGAGTCAGAAACACGATAATTTAATCATATTTTGGAAGTTTTGACAGTACTATTTTTCTCTTTCTTTTGTATAATCTGGAAATTTTCTTGAGTAACTTGGAAATTTAGATTTTTTGTTTTTAAACTTGATAAATACAATACGAATGCAAAAATAGTAATAAATTTTAATACGAGTTAAAATTTTAATTTATAAAATATAAACAAATATATGTTTGCAGCTGTTTAGTTTTCTCATAACATGATGCCTATGAAGATTTAAAAAGAATTATAAAACTCTTTGGTGAAATACCTCAATCACTTCACTTTTGGTTCGATGTTCTTTTACATAAAAATTGCAGAAAACCCAGCTGTTAAAATACTTTAGTGAAAAATGTCAAAGAATGTAACCATAATGGTTGATTTACAATTATTATATTTATTTATACTGTCATATGCTCCTTTAAAATTCACTTTTAAAAATTTTATATGTTCCGAATAACTGCAGAAAAGTAAAGAAAGGGAGATTAAAATGTAGGAAATTCATATACCAAGCCATTCATGGCTCCGGATTTTATTTTTTATGTGAGTTATTATTTTTCCATCCGGTTTGGCATTTTGTTTTTAAATTTGTCGAACGTGATTATGTATATATACATCACAACACTTTTATAAAAGTTCAAAATACAGTTTTGCGATTTTTTTTTCAAAAAACAAACTTAAATATCCTTCCACATATAAAAAGCTTTCACTCAATGGGAATAAGAACATACAACATGTATGGTAAGAAAGTGAAATCCTTTAATCCTATCACCATATTTTGGCGGTATGTAAGTAAAAGACGCAAAAATTTTTTGTTCACCCGAAAAGAAAAAACCCCCCATTTTTTTCTCTCATGTTTTGTAATAAAACGTTGCGATACCCAGCTTTTTTTTCTCTACCTCAGAATGGATTGATTTATCATTTTCCCCATTCAGTTATTTGCTATAAATGAAAACAAATAAAACAATTCAATGTTTTTTAAAAAAAAATACTGAAGAATTCTTTTTGATTGAGTCATTAGCAACTCCAAATTAAAAAATATTCAATAACAAATATAACAGAACATGTTATATTGAGTAAGTATAACCACACTCATATCTTTTATTTTTTTATAACCGTCGTTGAACAGCCGACCCAATTTTGGGTTTGTGAACCCTATGCTCAACTCTTTGTAATTTTGAACCCAATCCAGAAGACAAGGTAACTCCAGGATCAAGTATTGAGAGAAATTTGTCTTCGTGGAGGAATTGTTGATGGAACTAACCCGCATTTGCGTTGCGAGAGGAAGACCACGAAAACCTCTCACGGTTAGCCTGACGGCAAGGGGACTCTAACCCATGATCCGTCTACCACTGAGGATATTTCACGTCAGCAGTGTGGTTAGCCTAATATGACATTCGACTCGACCAGCTGTGGCTGGTATTCGAACCCGGCTCACCTCATTGGTAAGGGGAATGCTCTATCCCCTGAGCCACCGCGGCTCAACACACATATCTTAATATATACCTACACTGAATTTTATTTTTCTTGAGTTTTGTTATTGTATGTGTATAGATTCTTTACATGGTACGTGTTTGAATGAGGACACGATACTTATTCAAGCTTATATCACGTAGAAAAGAAAAAAAAAGACTACAGAAAACATATTCTTTACATGGTATGCGTTTAAATAAGGGCATAGTTGAAATTTAGACCAAACATGATCTTTCGAACAATTTGATAATGTAGCTAATAAGTTATCCTAAACCCGTCATTTAAAAAGGCATTAATTGAAAAATTACTTTATATAGCTTGTATTTTAAACAAAAACAAAGAAAACTTCGAAATATTTTTTAGAAACAAATAAATATTTTATTTTAAAATTTAATCACTTTGTAAATATTTTGACTGAAGTAGGCTTGTATAGTTTAATAAACTCAAAACAAATCCTATAGATAATTGCAGAAAGGTACCACTTAATAGTACAAAAATATTGACGAGTTTTCAAAACTTAAATGTAACTTGTGGACAATTTGATACTATATATATTTATATATATATACATTCTATATATATAGCTTAGATATGCCAAACAAATTAGCTGACAATATACTAGCGATTCCTAAAAATGTTCATTTATTATTTAGAGAAGAACATGAATTGCGACAATTAATTATTTAAACATTATGCGTAAGTTCGTGTGCACTATGCAATGCAACCATATGTTCAGTTTTAACTCCTTCCGGGAATTTCACCCATACCTTTTTCGAATTCATTTGACACCTTGAAATTTCCTTCAACGTTTGAAACCCATAGCGAAAGAATTATGTGAAATGCTTTAATCAATGGAATTTCTCTTCTGTATAAGCGTGAAAGGTTTAATTTGCTTGGACGGTTTAATTACAATACTCGTTTCACTTGCTTTGACTTTCGGAAACTTGGTATCGTAGGCATTAAATAGTCTTCTCAACTCGAATGCTTCCACTTTGTTGTCTGAGATTGCCTGTTATTTTATTCAATAGTTCAATAACTCTTTGTGACAAAATATGATAACTTTGACGTGTGATGAAGTTGTTGAAGATCATGATTCATTTAAGTTCTCTGAAATTGGTGACTTTATGAAGATACTCAACCATTTTGGATTCTGTCGGTATTTGTTTATTTATTGTGGAATTATTTATGAAGTATTTTATCATCTCTATTGATAATCGACATAGTGGGTTCAAGTCCAAAATCTTTTAAATGTAAAGTAAGAAGAATATGAATCCTACATCAGGTATTGAGTCAGATTCGCCACTATGTGAGACTTTATATGAATCGAACCATCTTACAATTTCGTTAGTAGTTGCAATTTTTTCTTATCTTACTGAATTATCTTACTGAATATTTTACTTATTTTATCTTACTGAGCATTTTCATCATTGAAGAAATTCCGTGTAACTGCGCATGCACCAGTTATGCTTTGATTTCTTCGAAATAAAGCTGTGATGAGGGGAAAAAATGATGAATTGCTTATTTTTTTCAGTGTGGATGATACAAAGTGCCATAGAATTATATATCTATTATAAAAAGTTCACCTTCCAGCGTTTCACCCATACTCAAATTAGAATCGTCCGGAGGCAAGATTTTAAAACAACAAGTGTGCAGCGCTAGTATTTTTATACTAAAATTTAAAAAGGCAATGTGTCATAGTGCTTTAAATACGTTATTTTTGGTTTTATTAACCAGAATTATAGCTTGTTATTACCAGAAATGTCATTACATTAAGGTACTTTTACGGAAACTTGTTTCTCAGTGTAAGTGAAGCATATTTGCATGTGACTAAAAGGTTTTTCAGCTATTGACTTTTTCATAATCTTTATTTCAGAGGTGTCCATCTTCCCAGAAAACTGGACATTTAATGGGAATCTGCAGCAGTATGAATACTCCCTTTCGCAAGCAAATATTTTAATCAACCATATTTTATGTACCATCTATTACTTCAAAATATATTGGAGAACTATTTCACATAGATAAGTTGTTGTGGTTTAATACTTTATTGTGGTTTAAATAATTTATTTTTTGGTTTTATTAACCAGAATTATAGTTTTTATTACCAGAAATGTCATTACATTAAGGTACTTTTACGGAAACTTGTTTCTCAGTGTAAGTGAAGCTTATTTGCATGTGACTAAAAGGTTTTTCAGCTATTGACTTTTCTTTAATCTTTATTTTAGAGGTGTACATCTTCCTAGAAAACTGAACATTTAATGGGAAAATGTCATTACAGTACGGTACTTTTACTGGAACCTTTTTTGTCAGTGTAAGAAAAGCATATTTGCATGTGACTAAAAGGTTTTTCAGCTATTAACGTTTCCTTAATCCTTATTTTAGGGGTGTACATCTTCCCAGAAAACTGGACATTTAATAGGAAAAATGTCATTATAGTACGTTTCTTTTACTGGAACTTTTTTCTCAGTGTAAGGGAAGCATATTTGCATGTGACTAAAAGGTTTTTCAGCTACTAACGTTTCCTTAATCTTTATTTTAGAGGTGTATATCTTTCCAGAAAACTGGACATTTAATGGAAAAATGTCATTACAGTACGTTTCTTGTACAGGAACTTTTCTCTCAGTGTAAAAGAGGCATATTTGAAAATGACTAAAATTTCGGCTATTGATTTTCTCCTGATCTTTATTTTAGAAGTGTCTATCTGACCAGAATATATGACATTCATTGGGAGAATCTGCATCAGTAAGAATACTCCTTTTTGCAAGCAAATATTATAATCAACCATATTTTATGCACCATCTATTACTTCAAAATATATTGGAGAACTATTTCTTAACACAGATGAGAGTTCACAAAGAAAAATATATCTTTAAAAATACATGCTTGAGGTAGAAAATTATTTTATTGCTCTATAAACCTTTTTTCAGAGTCGCATCACTTTTGATAGCTCTGGTATTTCTGGGACATTTTTACCACACACTTTCAATTCGTTTCCGTCATTGATGTTTTTTCCTCTTACATCATTTTTACTTTTATTATTTTCGCTGTTCGATAGGATAGGAATCGATACAGGATTCAACAGTCCTCTTCCAAAACCCCAAGGTAAAATATTAAAGAATTTCTAGATTTGGAAAGAGGGATTGTGGCGAAAAAGGTTTTCTAAAAGGTTCTGAGGAACAAAAGTAATTGGAATTGAAACTCATTTTTGTTTTGTTAGAAAAGAAACATAACAACTATTCAAAAACTGTTGTTAAGTCAAGTATTCCTTGTTCAATATTTTGAAAAACTGCCTTTAGGGAATTTCTATTACGTTGTAAAAGGAAGGCTGAGTGCTGATATACGTAATATTTGTTAAAATTATATGTAAATTCTAAAATGTTGATCCAAAGATTTATTTTTTACTCACGCTTAGTTTAAGAAAAGTTAAACAAAAAAAAACGAAACAGTTTGTTTTTCAAAAAAAGTTGCCCTTAGGGAAAGCAAAATGTTTGACTTAAATATTAAATGCTAATATAAATTTCAGAGTAAAAACCCAGTAAATTCTACCTCAGTGAGTTACTAAAAAACATAATTTTAGTTTAAAAAAAAAGCCTAATATTTAAAAGTTAAAAAAAAATCGCAAGAGCGACTGGAATCACTATAATGCAAAACAGTGTTTTTAAATTGCTCAGAAGAGCGTTTTTGATGAAAGACACCAATATTTCCATGAAAGCAAATGATATGTCTTTGTGTAATATGCTATAATTGGAAATTCAGGAAATTTGTGAAGTACCTGTCTTGAAATAATAAAAACGAGCAGTTCTATATAAAATTTCATGTATACAAGAAAATGGATTATCTATATTTTTCCCCAAACCTTCATATTATGACTTGTATTTTCTCTTTCAAAAGTGTTTCTGGTAAAATTTGATTAGGCAACATATTAGTGTCAATTAAACAAATCTACGTTTTTCTCTTTTTCCTCAAAGAAAAATTCTATTTTTGGTTACAAATAAACTCTTTTGAAATTTACGTTAAGAGCAAAATTAAATATATAGGGCAATTTGAAGCATTGTTTTGTAATTGTTGCTTTTTGTTGCAAGTTAAAGCAATTACATTAATTGTCCCTAGTGAGTTATAAGCTATCTTGCAACAGATTGCTTCCATGGAAACTGGTGGAAACCGTAGTTGCGAGAATGATATGTTCTTTTCGTCAGTGATCAAATCAGATCGAATTGTGAACTCCTAGGGTGGCTTGTGCATGTTGGAGTTAGAATATCTGGGCTTTAATAAGAGCACAATACATAGTATCTGTTAATCTGTTTTTGTTTTGTTTCTTAATTTCCTGTAAACAAATCATTTTTGTATTTATCCGAATGGATTTCTGCTTATGAAAAGAACCCCCTTAAAAATGGCACCTTTTTTTAAAATTTCTTTTAGTTATCTAATACTAATGAAATAAGCGTGTTTCAGTTATGTTTGCTTAAAATGTCTAAATAAATCAAATTCGGATAATTTTTTTTTTGATATTCGCGCAATATTAAATAAAAAGAAGTTAACTAATTCATCACTTGCTCTTTACTTTAGATCATTGATAACCACTACGTTGAATTCCACTTTCACTCTACCTGATTATCTTACCAATTTTTCCAATTTTTTCAACCAATTTTTTACATTATATTTTCCGCTATTTGGAATAAGGAATAGGATTTTCTTACTTACGGTATTCTTAAGTTCTTCCTTTTCCCTAAGACACATTTAAAGTATGATTTCCTTAAAAGAAATGAGACAAAACTGATTTAGACGTAGTGTTGCTCGTAAATATTCTTTTAATTTTATGTTCACAAAGCTTTTGTCACAATCTTGGTGTACCTTTCCCCAGCCTGGGAGTGACAGGGACACTGCGGTATTCCTAAAATACTCAAAGTGTCAGAATGGATTTCTGATTTAATATGAATTTCAATTATATCTCAAGCAATTGAGCAAGGATGCTCAAGGATGCAAGCTGTGAGATTTTTCTCGGTAAAAAAGATTAAATAGCAATTTATTTAATTGTTATTTCGCCATTTTCAACCAACACAGTCACATATCCATAATTAAAATTATATTCGAACTGTTAATTGTGAGAAAAAACGTATATTGATTGTTTTTACCTAATATGGTTTGCAACTGGAATTCTATCTACTCCAACTATGCCCACCTTATGAAGCTATTATTTCCGTGCTTATGGGTGCTCACAATAGTTGAGAGGGCTAATCGGTCAATATGTCATCTCCGATTGTATGTGGTTCGAATCCGAACGTTGACACCACCATACTTATTCCATTCCTTCAGTACAAGAAGAGTTTCCAGTGTCCTGCACTCCTCAAGTGCCCTGGGTTATTGGAATATGAAACTATCATTCACTCATAAATGGCACAACATCCACAGAACTCCAATGTCTACTGAAGTTTTATTTTTATGGTTTAGAAACTATGCAAGTTGTAAAGGGTTAAAAAACAGTAGCTTTGTATTCATTTTTTCTTAACCGTGCAGTAAGAAAAGGTTTAAAAACCGTAAAGGCAAAAAATGTTCCTAACCATAAAATGTATGGTTTATCGGATAGACAGAATGCTGCCCGTTATTTTACCATAATTTCATAATAAAATGTTCTAACAATGCACTAAACAGGAATTCCAATAAATGATTTTAAAGTTATCCGAAAGTTTTGAAAGTTTATCTCCGGAAGTACGAAATTTGGTCTTAGCTCTACAAATTCTTGTCATTAAATAATGCCTGTATAACATTTCAAATACATGTTGGAGCATTGTCCAAAATACTTCGAAAATCAGGATTCTGATCTTTTGATCCATTTCAAATAGCTAACTGTTGTCTACTGAGTGCGTAGATCGCATGTAAGAATGATATTAAAGGCAAGACAAATCGTCCCAAAGAAAAAGATAGAAGAAATCTCATATGTTCAACCTGCAATTTGCTTTGGAATCATTAATTGCAATTTTGTTGTGTGGTATACCCTAACTTATTTTTGAGTAGCCTATGTGATTATGATATTAGAGTAAAAGTGAATAGGATATTAGAGCATGTGACATCGACTCACTCAATATATTTATGTACATATCACATAAATAGAGGAGTCGAAAAAAAGTTACAGCCACGAATGTCAATCTTTCTTTCTTATAGATCATTAAGTTCAAACATGGCTTAGCAGTGAATTTACAGCAAATTGCACGATATTATGGTTCAATTACTCATATTCTGTTTTAATCCTGGTTTAAATTTCAATATTAAAATGATTAAGTATTTTTATGAGTATTTTTGAAAATGGATCTCAATATAATTTAAAACAAATATAAATTTAACACATTTTTAAATCAAAGTTATTATACTCATAACTTTGTTACATAATTTCATAAAACTGATATTTTAAGTTATTCTTTAGATATTGGGGGTTCAAGATTTCACAAATACACATTTCACAAATTCACAAATATTATGGTGCTAATTCAATATTGGATTTGCACAAACAGGCGTGTGGGCGGTTATTTTTTTTTTGTAAAATTATTTTTATTATTTTTTTAAATATGCAACACATTTCTATTAAATTGAAATTTAAGAAATTTAAATAGTTTAGAAAGAAATTTTAAACCGTAATAATAAATAAACTTTTCATTATGAGTAGGTAATTGCAATAAGTATGAGGTAGGTATATAAAGCAAATAAGAATGCTGTAAAAAGATGAGGTATACAAGAAAGTTGTAATAGGTTAAACACATTTAAAACTAAGAAATTCAAATTAGTTTACAAATAAAAACAAGACATTTCAATAAAATTAAAATGAACAAATATATATAAAGAGTGAAAACAGTAAGTTTTTATGAGATAAAAATAAAAATATATTTCTTCATAAAACTGAATTTTCTCCAAAAAAAGCTACAATAATAAAATTTTTGTGAAAAATTAATAATAGAATGATTAAATAAGAAAGAAATAATTATTTCAAAAATATTTTTTAAAAGAAATTAATATTAAAAGGAAAAGATAATGTAACAAAATGGATATAAAAACTCATAAAAGCAATTAACACTATATTAATTATTTTAAGTTATATTTAGTAAAATCTATTATTGTACTTTAAATTATTACTAAATGATTTAACGCAAAAAAATTACAAATTGTTTATTTTAAAACTTCTAATCTTTTTAGTAAAAATAATAAGTGAATATTCATTAAAGGTAAGAAAAAAAAATAATACCTTGTATAAAACTTTAATTAATTGTGCTTTGAGTAGACAATTAGTATACATCATTAACATACTGCTGGAGAAAAAAGTGAATTTCCGGTTTTTAAGAAATTCATCTAAGCTTGAGTGGAGAGTTATGGATTTTTAAGGATAATTAAAAGTCTCATTTTATCCTAAATTTCTTTAAGTGATTTTTTAAAGGCTATGTCATTCATAGCTAAACATTTAAAAAATTGTTTTTTAAAATTAAAAATTAAAAAATCAATGCAATTCTTATAAATTAAAAATAATAAAATTATAATAATAAATATTTATACGCTAAAAAGGATAATTTCTATATTATTCCTTTTAATTAATTTCTAAAAAATTATTATCATTTTATGAAATATTATGCATTAAAAATGATAATTTTGATCTAAAACTAGTTCTTATGAGGAAAAATGGTCAAAATTCATATTTTCAAATAGTTTCTAATTGCTATTTTTTACAGATGCGTTACATTCTTGTAATTGTAATTCTAAGTGTATATATATATATATATATATATATATATATATATATATATATATATATACCAGTTATATCTATCGTTATTTACTATCATATAGAAAATTCAACTATTAAAATAGGCCGGGATAGCCTGGTTGGCAGGGCGCTGGAATCACGTTTGAGAGAACGGGAGTTCGAACCCAGCAGGCTAAGGACTCCCAGTGTAGTAAATGGAAACTGATGTACGTTAAATATGTTTGGTCACAAAGTTCTCCATGTTCCCATAACAAATCAATATCTCTGGGGGTACTGAATTGGAGATTGATCTCGTTCTCTGCGCAAGTCAAAATTACGATCTGTGGGCAAATGAATCGATGCATGAATGGGTCCGGTTCATAAACGAGTATTGATGTCGCAGAAGTCGAATTCTTCGCTGTAGATGGCGCCACTGGAAAACAAGAACAATCGCAACCCCTCTGCCTCAATGGCTGACGCAACAACAGAAAAAACTATTGAAATATTCTATTATTTGTTATATTGTATTATCTCTATATGGATTTGTATTTATTCTCCTAATATGTATGGATTCATTTTATTATCATAGTAGAAATTTTATTCGTTGTATCGACATCAATTAAAAATTGTAAAAATCTTATTAAGGGGTAATCATCAATCTCATTATGATTCGTTCACATAATATCATCTAATTGATTTAAATACCCTCCTGACGATGCTGCGATGTATGTCACTGCATTCACGTTAATTTTTTTTAAATATTTTTCTTTCCTGATAGTCAAGTTAAGTTAATTTCCCGTAGTGCTTTGTTATCTCTATCTCTTGTTAATGATTTTGATTTTCTTCTGATGTAGTATTTCTTCTGATACTGTTTTTTTTTTGGGGTAGTAGTGATTATGATTTACAAAACTTTAATCAGGCCTATAGCTACGTATGGAAGTGAGTGCTGGACCCTAAGCAAAACAGAGGAGGAAAAACTGCTAATTTTTGAAAGAAAAATTTTGAGGAAAATCTTTGGATCTCTTCAAGAGAATAACGTATGGAGAATTCTTTACAGCCACGAAATTTACAAAAAATATGACAAATTCGGTGGGACCGACATTGTGAGAACTATTAAAGCATCACGCATTAGGTGGTTGGGCCACCTCTTCAGAAATTCTGATGCCGTCCCTGCCAAAAAAGTGACTTTTTCCACAATTGAAGGGACGAGACGTAGGGGACGACCACCTACAAGATGGATAGACGACGTTGAAAAGGACCTCAAGCTATTGGGAGTCAACCGATGGCGGGCCGTCGCACCGGACAGGGCCAGATGGAGGAAAATCTGCGAGTCAGCCTTGGCCTGTGAAAGGCTGTTGCGCTTATGAAGAAGAAGAAGAAGTGATTATGATTGCTTACGGTAATATACAGCCAATTGCAGAAACTGCTCCCCCACAGGATGCATGGTAATGCCCTCCTGAGGATGCTGCGATGTATGTCACTGCATTCAAGTTAATTTCTTTTTAATATTTTTCTTTCTTGATAGTCAAGTTAAGTTAATTTCCTGTAGTGCTTTGTTATCTCTATCTCTTGTTAAGGATTTTGATTTTCTTCTGATGTGCTGATACATACATATATATATATATATATATATATATATATATATATATTGCTATTGCATACCATAAATACAAATGTCATTAACAACGCATATTTCATGGTAATAATTACATCGATGGCACAATCCCAAAGATAATTTTTCAAAAACTTTTTCTATACAATAATCCGGGTATAAAAGTAAATGAGTTTTCAGCATTAAATTTTTTCTTTTATTATTACTATAGTATGGACTTTCTAATATATTCTCTATACCTAACAATACAATTTTTATTTCTTAAGGTATTTTTCCTTCTTTTTCTTGTGCAGTAACCGTAAAATTAAATTTTTATTATAATGAGTCCGATATTCTTGAAAAGACGGTCACCCCAAGAAAGTGTGACGTAAAGTTATCGATCAATTTGAAATTCGCTTTCCTGAATACCTTTAATTTCTAAAAAGACTGAAGGCATTTAAATACTTGAAATTTAATTTCCCACGAATCGTTTTCAGTTCTGATATTGAAATGTGAGAAGGTTAGCTTTATTTCTTAATTATCTTTGATCTTTTGAAAGATAAAAGCAAACTTAGTATGAAAGACCATTTGACTAAAGACCTTTAACGCCTTATGGCTTTATTTGTTTTCGTAAAACTGCATTTATATGTTTTGTTAATTCAATTAAATGCTACATATTTTCTTAAACATTCTTTCATTTAAAAACCAAAGCAAGTTGTTATGAAGAATGAGAAATACATCTTAGAAAAATATTTGTTAATGTTGCTAAATATCTAAAAAATGTAAAAAAATAATTTTATATCAAATGAAAGGTGATTGGTTTATTTTTAATGCACTTTTTAAAAGATTATTTTGTATTGATTTTTTCTGTGTGGTCTTCATTTGCTTATGCTATGAGAAAAGAAAATTATGGTCAAAACCAAATATGGGAACACTAATTTTAAAAAATACAAAACTTTAAGCAAAAGTAACGAGTAAAAAATAGCTGATTTAAAATACATTTCAAGGAAATGAAAAAAAAAATTTAAAAAACCTAAATTTATAAAAAAGTGTAGAAACAAAATTTATGAATATGCGACATAATTTAATGATATGGTGAATATCGAGAACACCCAGAAGCGAAACAAGTAACGAATGTAAAAGTATTGCTATGGTTAATACTACCAGAATATGTATAATATGTACTTGTTTCTGGCTCAATTGGAAAGCCGAAAATCTCGATAAATTTTAGTGAAGTGCTTTGTTAATGATTTTGGTAAAATTATCAATAAAATATGGTTTTATACTGTGTGATAAAATTAGGACAATGTGGTAGAATTTGGTAAACTTGCATACTGTGGTAAACCTTACATATCAGTTATATATTTTTTAAGAAATGTATGCTAATAAGAACTATAATCTTGCAAAACCGAAATCTCGGGAAGTCATCATCATATGAACAGGAAAAATATCAAATGAATAGCTTAAATACCGTATATTTTTGTTTTTATTACTAGAATGAATTTTCTTTTATAAATAATATGTGAAAAAAAAAATTTGGTAAATGATGTAAAATTGGGTAAGTTTATTGTGATTAGAGTATGTCATCAAAGCCATTTACGTGGTAAAATTTGTTTTCAATTTTGTATTTTTAACTAAATATGTGACAACTATAATTTTCAAAACTGGAATTCATGGTAATACGTTGACATATGAACGGAAAATTACTGAATGAATGGTTTAAATGCCGTATATTTTGGTTTTATTAACCGGAATTGTGTATTTTTCTTTAAAAAAAGCCTAGCAATTCTAGTTTTTTTATGGGAAAAAAAACTAGAATCGACATTTACAATTCTTTTTTTTATAACCAAAATTTTCATAACCAGAATTTTTTATCCGTGCACATATTTTTACAATTTAAATGAAAAATAATTTATGCATGAAAGAAATAATAAAGTAAAGAAATTTTATAATTAATCCTATTAATCCTTCTTCACATCCTCTACATTTTAATTAAAAAATATTTGTAAGACATCTTAGACCACTCAGTCAAATATATCCATCTCATTTTTCCTGTCTTTGCAAAAAATCAGTGCTTTATGATCGATAGACCAATCACCTTTTGCGACGAAAAAATGTCAAGCTGATGACATTTAACTAACACATATCAGCAGATCATTTGTCACTTCTTTAGCGCGACAGCTGTTCCCTGATCCCCGGGGCATGATTTCTACTTTCTGGAAACCAAATTCGTTTCATAATGGAAAATGAGAATCTCGAATTTTTTTTCTTCCTCAGCGAGTATTATCTTTTTTTGGTCGAAGAATTTATTCTCGTCCTCAGAAATATTTCTTAACTTCTTATCAAAGTAATTTTCTGGTGTAATGCCCTCTGTAATGACTGTATTAGTGTAGATATTGAAAAGACAATATTGCCTTTAAAAAATTTATTTTCGAAGGAAATTATGAATCCCGAAAAATTTGATGATAAAAATATACCTATTATTTAATTATTCTCGAGAAAAAATAAAGTATCATATTATTAGATTGAAGAGTGTTAAAGTAAAAGTAATATGCTGAAAAATTTGATAATAATAATATACCTATTAGTTAATTATTCTCAAGAAAAAATAAAGTATTATATTATTAGATTGAATAGTGTTAAAGTAAAAGTTATATGCTGAAAAATTTGATGATAATAATATACCTATTAGTTAATTATTCTCCAGAAAAAATAAAGTATTATATTATTAGATTGAATAGTGTTAAAGTAAAAGTAATATGCTGAAAAATTTGATAATAATAAAATACCTATTAGCTAATTATTCTCAAGAAAAAATAAAGTATTAAAATTATTAGATTGACAAGCGTTAAGATAAATGTAATATGTTGAAAAATTTGATGATAATAATATGCCTATTAGTTAATTATTCTCAAGAAAAAATAAAGTATTACATTATTAGATTGACAAGTTTTAAGGTAAAAGTAATATGTTGGAAAATTTGATGATAATAAATTCGATTATATTATTATGAAATTTTATGAAATATTTTATGAAATTTGATGATGAAAATTTGATGATAATAAATTCGATTATAATATTATGAAATATTTGATAAAATTCGATGATGAAAATTTGATGATAATACCTATTAGTTAATTATTCTCAAGAAAAAGTAAAGTATTACATTAGTAGTTAAAGTGTTAAGGTACAAGCTTTAAGGTAAAAGTAATATGCTGTCAGACTTGGGAAATTATAAGTTGTAGTTAGATACCGATTTCTTAAAACGTTTTATTTTTTCATACATTTATTAATCCTCTTTTCTACATACAAAAAAGTTGTTAAAAATGCTGATTCACATTTTAATTCAAATAGTTTATAAAAAGTAAAAAATCACATTTCCGTTGGTGAATCGGTGAAACACAATTTATTGTTTTAAAAACGTTTCGAGAAATTAAGAAACTGCAAACTCAGCTACTAATATTTTACACACATAATTTCTTTAACATAATAAATTATTAAAAACATTTCTACGTCAAACTCTTCTTTAATATTACTTCCAAATTGATATTTTATACAATTACGAGATAACTATACTATACACAAAGGACAAGCTTACATTGCTCAAATGGAAATCGTAGTGTTCTCCAACTATATTTGAATTTATGACTGAAATTTGGTCTTGTAATGAAATTTGGTTACTAATGAAATTTGGTTCTGTAAAGTTTTCTGTGTGGTAATGACATTTCTGGTAAAAAAACAACAACATAAATTTGGTTAATAAAACCAATATATACGGTATTTAATCCATTCATACGGCAATTTTTTCATTCCTAGGGTAAAGTTTGCTAGAAGTTATGGTTTTCAAAATTATAGATCTTATTATTACACATTTAGTAAAAAATAATAAACTGAAAACTAAATTTATCTGAATAAATAGTTTGCATGCCATGCTCTAAGGTATTATGATAAAATTACCACATTTACCAAATTTTATCACATATTATAAAACCATATTTTAATGTTAATTTTACCAAAATTATTACTAAAGAGCTTTTTGATGTTCATATAGTGCCTGAAATACGATAAAGTTCACCACATTCCGGTAGTTTTGACCATATTTTTTTTCTCAGTGTAAGCTTAGATTTATACTTAATGATAAGAAATAAATTAAGATGAATTAAGTTAATTAAGCTATTATGAATTAAGTTAAGATGAATTAGGTTATATTAATATGATTGCCAAATCTATAAGATTAAGGGACTTAAAATTGAGTATGTGAGGAAAAAAAGCAGATTGACAAAAAAAAATTTCTGCATGAATTTAAAATAAAATTTTTTGAACATTCAGAGAAAATTTAATTTAATATCTATTTCATTTTACCTCAGAATAAAAATAAATTACGTAAGATTTGGAAATTAAGAATAGTGGATCTGAATATAGCAATGTGCTAACTGTAAATATATAACAAGAATTAAACAAAATCGCTTAATAATCTAGAATGGCTCGCTATATAGAATAAGCTAAATCTATATAGCGTAAATCGATTAAGAGCGTATAAGTTCTTTAAACATTCAATTAAAGTAGAAAGAAGAACTTATTAAATTAACAAGATTAAATTGCGTTATTTTTAAATGGTTCAAGTTTTTTAACCATTCATTTAGAATAGGAAAAGTAAATCTACTGCACGATAAAAAATGTCTTGTTTATCATAAAGTAATTAAATTAAGTACTTTTTTAATTTTAATTAGATTACCTACAGTGAAAATATTCTGGTAAAATCCCGGAAAGTACTGGTTACATAAAAAAAATTAAAAAAAAACATATTTCTGGAAGAAAACCCAAAATCTATTGTATTTATATGGGCACGGTTTCCATTCATATGGTAACGGTTTACCGGAAAATCTGGTTCTCAAAGTTATAGTTTTTATTACCACACATATAGTAGCAGATACTAAGTAAAATTTAAATGTAACTGAATAAATGGTTTTATGTCCTGCTCTAAGAAATCAGGAAACATTTGCCAAATTTTACAACAAAAGAATATTAACATAGATTGTTTTCTGATCAGTATTCAAATATAGCTTTTTTTAACGCTTAAAGAATCTTTTTTAATGCTTAAAGAATCCTTTTACCTTAACGCAAGAAAAAAATAAGTTTGCTCGTACTATTTGGTAATAAAGAGCAGTTCACTTCATTATAGCAAAGCACTGTCTTTAAAAATTCCATTGGATGAATTAAATGCTTTAAGTGCATAACTATTATAAGTGTCAAACCTATTAACTTTACTAGAATTAAGCTACGTATATGATGGGAAAAAACAGAAATGCTATCAGATTTCTTAATGGTTTAATTTTTTTTGTCCATCCATTAAAAGTAAAAGAAGGAAATTTGTCGAGGAAAAAACGCCTTGTTCAGCGTAAAACAAATGATCTTTTTTACAAAATTTCCATTTTTAAAAAAAAAATTTAAAACCATCGTATACGGTACCAAAACTGTTCTGATCGTTTATTTTCTCTAACACTGTCGGTCTTAGAAGAATGTTTTATTAATTCTTGGAAAGCTTCTCTCTTTTTTTTATCCTTTCAATAAAACATCCTTTTCCCCCCTTAATCAATTCACTTCCTGCATTTTTTTCTGCCCAGGTTTTAGACTGATCTTAAGTTTTTTATGCAATTTTTATTTTTATTTTAGACAATGGGGCTTCTACTAGAATATATTGAATATTGAGTTTATTAATTTGATTAGGAAGAAACAAAGTATTTAAACATTAAAAAATTTCTCAAACTTAAAAAAAATGCACTCAAATAATATAAAAAAGGAAATGCATTATTTGTATTCATAAAATGTAATGAATATTCTTAAATAGTAAGCTAAAATGGTATTAAATAGAGTTCTATCAAACCATTTTGCTTTGATTTTTTTATAAATTTAAAACAAAGCACATATATTTCATTTTCATAATATTTATTACATTGTACGAATAACAAAAAATTTTCAGATAAAAATAAGTTCATATATATATATATTTGGTTCTAAATAATAAATCTGTAATTATTTTTCGTGTACTACACACAATTTTCCACAAAAATCTACCGTTTAGCCTGGAGACTTAATGCATTTTAGCAGCAAAAAATAAACCTTATTTACAAATGAAAAGCGCTCAAACATAAAAAATAATTAATTATATATTTACGTAAAAAATCTATGAAACTTTAAATTTGCTTCACTGATCATCATTAAAAAAATTCAAACAGAAAATTTAATTTTCTTTCGTTAAGGTACATTGTTAAAATTCAAAATGCGATATTAAGTACCAACACCTTTGGTGCATCATTCGTAAAATCCTTTTTTACTGTAAGAGATTATACCGTTACTTTAACAGTAATATTTATTTAATTAGAATTATTACAACTTAAAATATTACAGTATATCAGATTTTTCGTTTCAAAACATGTTCCGGTAAAAATAAATTTTACGATAAAAAGTACCGGTATTTTTTAAGTGCAGTTGGAATATTTTGGCAAAGAATTTCTTACGCATAAATGAATGCAACCTACAATTTTTTTTAACGAAATCATTAGTTCTAAAATTTTAACAATTTAACAATTATTAGTACTGAAAGTTTCAAAGAGTGTATTTCAGCATGTCTTAACAAATTCTATAATTACTTCTTAAAATATAGCTAGAACACTCAAAAATTACATTCTAGAGGGTATTTCGTAACCAAAGTTTGAATTTCTAATCGAGAAGGTTTAATATGTATGCTTTTAAATGTTGAAAACATTTTAACTAAGCAACTGCGCACTGAGACGAAAGTATAATCATAACTACCAGAATATGGTAAAATTTATCGTGTTTCTGACACTATGGAAACACCAGAAAACTCGGTATGTTTTACCGAAGAGCCTTGGTAATTTTTTAGTGAAATTAACAATAAAATATGGCTTTATAACACGTAATAAAATTTGGTAAATGTGAAAATATTTGGTTATTTTATTATGTTAGCATAGACCATGGCCTAAGACCCACTTATTCTTTCTCGCTTCAACCAAATTGCTAACAGAAAACATCCTTACTGGTAGACAGGTTATTACTTTAAGTCCTCTGCCGTTGGACTAACCGTGAGATGTTTTCGCCATTTTCCTTTCCATGTAACGTAAGCTTTAATTTCTTTTCGTATTTAAGTTCATAATTGCATTACTGTGAAGTTTATACTTGTAATGTCCTACATAAACCGGATGATTAAAGTTGGTGATAAAATAAAATAATAACCCCAATGGAAAACAAAATGCTCCTTTTATAAGCAGGTTTATGTTACCCTGTCCTGTTTGTTTTTGATGTAAAATCGATTTGTTATTTTGAAACTAGCGATTTTTCCTAAATCCAGAGAATATCCCTCGTTAGTCTAAGAGATTTTTTCTGGAGCATAGGTTCTCTGTCAGAAAAACAAAGCCTAGATACCACGATTCTAAATGAGATAAGAGAAGCCATTTACTTAATCTGCCTCGCAGAGACAGATCTTGATTATTTACAAGCCAATTGTTTAGAAATAGATTCTTATGTCTTATTTCTTAGAGAAAACCAGATGATTTCATTATGGCTTTCCATGACGATTTTAGTTATAGTTGAGCGAACATGCGTTCAATTTTATGGCATTATTTAACAAAAAACATGTTTTGCATGATTTCATTATTAAAAACAAAAATTCTAGGAAAAATAACTGTTCAGTAGATTACAAAAAATTCGTAATTCGTATAATATTGTTTTCTTTTATTAGAATGAATCCATAATTACGCTTTGAAGTTCAATGTTTCTTGAGATGTAATTTCGTCGTTTTGTCATTTTGACGAAATTTCGCAATTTTTGAGAAAAAGTGAATTTTTAAATATTTGACGAAACTCCTTCTTCACTGGTGCATTCTACGCGCATCTTAGTGCATTCTACGAGTTTAAGTTGTTTATTGTCTGTAAATATTGATACAACATATAGTCTCTACAATAACACTCTACTTTTACTGAAAGTCTTACGGTAGAAGTACACTGTAAGAAATTTCGTATCAAATTATGGTTTAAAGTATTGGAACTTTGGGTGCTTCATCCGTAAAATCCATTTTAGCGTAAAATCCATTTTTTATCGTAAAATAATATCGTAATTTTTACAGTAATATTTATTTAATTAGAGTGATTCAGTATTTTAAGTTAATTATTGCTGTAATTCTTACAATAATATTTATTTAATTAGAGGGATTCAGTATTTTAAGGTAATTATTATTGTAAAAATTACGGTGCATCAGGTTTTTTGTTCCGCAATAGGTTCCGGGAAAAAATTGATTTTACGGTTTTAAGCACCGGTACAATGAGTGCCCGTGCATTTTACTGTCATTTTAGCCAGATTTCTTGGTACTTTTCTCGCATCCACTGAGAAGTTATGACTAGTTTCAATTGTTTGTCTCTTTTGGATTTTTAAACCATTCACTGGATAGTGCAGGTGTCAATGAGCTTGTTTGTCAAAGATTTTTCTCTGTTAAAATTCTTACCAATGGCACAGCACTTTCTCGAACAATTGTCAAATATTTTATGTTGTATTTCCTGATTAATTTTGTTAGTCAATTTGTTGAATTAAGCCTAAAACAAAGATTGCTTGTTTGTCAAAGTTTTTTCTCTGGTAATATTCTTAGCAAAAGCACGGTATTTTCTCGAACAAGTGTTAAATATTTTATATTGTATTTCCAGATTAATTTTGTTAGTCGATTTGGTGTATTAAGGCTAAAACAAAGATTACTTGTTTGTCAAAGTTTTTCCTCTGGTAATATTCTTAGCAAAAGCACGGCACTTTCTCGAACAAATGCTGAATATTTTATATTGTATTTCCTGATTAATTTTGTTAGTCGATTTGGTGTATTAAGGCTAAAACAAAGATTACTTGTTTGTCAAAGTTTTTCCTCTGGTAATATTCTTAGCAAAAGCACTTTCTCGAACAAATGTTAAATATTTTATGTTGTATTTCCTGATTAATTTTGCTAGTCGATTTGTTGTATTAAGCCTAAAACAATGATTGCTTGTTTGTCAAAGATTTTTCTCTGGTGATATTCTTACCAATGGCACGGCACTTTCTCGAACAAATGTTAAATATTTTATATTGCATTTCCTGATTAATTTTGTTAACCGATTTGTTGCATTAAGCCTGAAATTTCTGATGAAAATAATATTCTCAAACAAGTGTGGATAATAATGTTCTCAATTTGATGAAATTTTCGAGCGGGACATTTTCCAACAAATAGATTCGTCGAAACGAAGGCGATTTCATGAAACTTGAATATATATTTCTAACAGTGAGGATTCCGAATAATGGTATTAATTTTCCAGATTCTAGACAATGAAACTAATTTCGTTTATTTTTAGAATTTTATAGTGGAAATAAAATTATTCCTGATTCAGAATCGTGTTCAACTGGGTAAACATTTTGTTGTTTTTGATAAAGAATCCCAACGTTCACAGTTATTACAAGAAAATTTCTATCACCAAAAATATTTGGAATTTTATCTCAATTAAAAAAAATGTATATATATTCACATACGTGAACAATTTGACAATTTTAAGAAGTTCAAAAATCTATTCTTAATGCTGTCAATATTAAGAAGCTGACTTCTAATGTAATACAAGGCTAACGCTATTTATTAAGTTATGCTTTATTATTTTTTATTTTTTTAATTTATATTTTTTCAGAACTAGATATTTATTTCTAGATACTTGTTTTGAAAGTTTCATAGGTAGTGAAAATGTTTCAACGGATTTTGCTGAACCATTTGCTATAAAGTGACCGTCACTGAGAAAAAAAATATGGTTTTAAAAAATACGGTTACAGCTAACAACGGTCAAAACCTTTCAAACGTTTCTAGATAGCCGTGTTGACCCAAGGGATAGAGTTTTCGCCTTCCTGAGGTGCACCGTGTTCAAATCTCAGCGATGGCTGGTCGTTATGAATTCCGCACCCACTAGCTCGCAGCGACCTCAGTGCTGACGTAAAATATCTTCAGTAGTTGACGGTTCAAGAATTAGAATCCCCTTGCCGTTTGGCTAACCGTGAGTGGTTATCGTGGTTTTTTCCCCATGTAACGCATACGCGGATTAGTTTCCTCAAAAAGTCCCACACGGTGGCAAAAATTTTTCCAATACTTGATCCAGGTGTTCCCTTGTCTTCTGGATTGGATTCAAAATTGCAGGGTACGGCATTAAACATTACCCAAAATTGGATCGGCTGTTTAACTTTCCAGTGACAAATACAAACCTTCCAGTTTTGCATTTGTCACTGAATGTGTGGTAATGAGAATTATAATTTTGAAAACCAGAATTTCCGGTAAACAGAAAATCTGAATATGGTAATTCTATTTATACGGAATTTTGAATTTCCATATGAACCGTAAAATTTCCAAATTAAGGCTTTAAATACCGCAAAGTTTCATTTTATTAATCAGAAATATGATTTTTTTTATTAGAAATGTCATTACCATATAGTACGATAATTTCACCAGAACTTTTTGCTTTGTGTATATTTATGTTTGTCGTTAGGTTATTCATTTTTATTAGCCCAGGCTTACCGAAAACACGTTTTTCTTCTTCAAAAGTTTCAAAAACAAAGGAACTTATTAAATCAACACGACTAAGCAAAATTTACTAACACTCCGTCATTGTGCTTTAAAAAATTAAAAAGTCTCTCTTTTAAATATTGACATAATTCAAAATATTGACTTAATTAAAATATAGTTGTAGATATTAAAGTATTGATGCGATAATTTTTAGCTTAATTGGTTTTTCTGTGAAGAAATAATTTTAAATCATTACTGCTACAGAATAAAAAAAAAGAAATTATCTTATTTCTTTTTCAAATAATTTACTTATTTGAAATGGTTTTCAATACTGAAAATAATCTAGCTATTATATAAAAAAATATTATCAAAAAACTTATTGAATTCCGTATGGTTGCACTCATCATTGTAATCTAAGAGAAATAAAATTTTTCACCGTTTTAAAGTAATGG
Organism: Parasteatoda tepidariorum; assembly: GCF_982258835.1. Lineage (NCBI taxonomy): Eukaryota > Metazoa > Arthropoda > Arachnida > Araneae > Theridiidae > Parasteatoda > Parasteatoda tepidariorum. Next base: position 32,136,507 of record NC_141766.1, read on the forward strand.
TTTTTTCATACCATTTTTCTTCCATTTACTTTGAAATTCTACAAAATCTGATTTAATGCTTCGCTGGTTTCCTTTAAAAAAATTTTCACTATTGATTTCTAACATTTTTCTTATTTTTCGTGTGTGTTTGGTTAATGTTTTAAAGCTTTATACATATTTTTTAGATAACATAATAATACAGTAAATGGGTACTATTTTCATAATTTTCTATTGGATTTAAATTTAATCTTTTTTAAATTTTTTCTATTTGAATTGTATCCAGGAAATCGTCGATGAAAAAGTATTGAAGATTGTAAAATAAATATTTGTTCCTCATGCATCGTATCAACAGAAGTATGCATCAATGCAAAAAAAATTAAGCTTTCTAATGTATGCAATATCATGAAAACTTTTTGTTTACACAAAGTGAATGCCTACTATTGTTTTCACAAAACTATTAATTGCAGCTTTCATTTAAACACTAATTTAAACACTTAAAAGATAAAAATTTGAAAAACTTTCAGTTTACAATTCTATTCCTTAATTACAAGAATTTCTCGGTTATAATAATTAAAAATTCGTCTATATGTGTGAGAAATTAAATGTATAATAAGACTATTGTACAATAATATATATTATGTATAATAATATATATTATTCAACGACAATAATTAACTCTAAACAATGAGAATTGCTTTATTTTAGAATAGTGTCTTGCCTACGATGCGTGGGGTGTTACGTTTTTTTTTAATAATTGTGTTAAACTTTAATGTAACATTAAATAGATGGCAATAATGCAGCAAATGTTTTTAAATTCAAAATTCCGTGCTCACAAAATATGTAAACATTCTGAAACCAAGCCTTCTCTAGTTAGATCATAACTGCCTGTATGATGTCAACAAATTTACGTTTTTGTACTTTCAGAAATAAAAATCTCTTATTTGACTATTCAGCACTCCCTGACTTGTATTTCATTAGTTTTGAGAATCATTTTGTCACGAGAGCTCAAGATTAGTGACGAAACGGAAATTCTCAAATATTACGGCAAAAATTTTTCCTCAACTCGAAACATCATCGCCATCTCACTACTTCAAATCTGCGATAGTAATTCTTAATTTGACGAAACTATGACGATGAAATGCCGAATACTTATTTTCTTTTGACGAAATTTTTTCCTTGACTCAAAGACGGAAGTCATTTAGTCACTTTGACAAAAGGTTTACTTTGAGCATATACTAGGAAATGGCTTCGTCAAAAACGCCGGGAAATTTGAGAATCCAACTTTTGCAGTGTATTTTTTTTCAGTAGAGTCCTCAGATAGGTTTTCGAATTCAATAATGAATTCATTAATTGATACTATTCAAATACGGATAAAGCCAATTCGTTCATTAAAAACACATTTGAGTCAGAAATAATGAATTCATTAATTAAATAAAAAAGTAACCTTTTACTAACGAGCTTAGTAATCATAGCTAGATAATAAAATTCATACTTATTCCTTATACGGTACTTAACTAGAGGAAAATAACGGGAACTCACTTTATCGACGCTGTTGTCAATCTTCTGACTTAAAAAATGTCAGGATTGTAACACTTTTCTATATCAGGAGTGTGACTTTTTTGTTTACCAGAATGTGACATTTTTGTATATCAGAATGTGATATTTTTGTATACCAGGAGTGTGACATTTTTGTACACCAGGAGTGTGACATTTTTGTATACCAGGAGTGTGACATTTTTTATATAATTCCTAGCACTAAGTTCTGAAGTCAGAGTTAGGTTTAAGGAAATTTTACAATTAGAATCATCATATTATTAAACATTATAATATTATATACTTTTTTATAAGATATGTTCTCATGCATAATAAAATTGTTGAACAAAGGAGAGGCAGCTGAAACAGTTACACACCTCAGTTTAGAATTTTAAAGCTATGATAAGAATAAGGTAAATCAGATCCTCAAACCTTTCGACCAATCCCACAAAAAATGGTGAGAATAAACAATGCTGTATACGCAGAAATAAAAACATTTTTTTTTACTAAATTAATAGAAAAATTAGTAAAAAAAGTCACTCTCCATGTGCAAGGAAACCTTGTTGAGTTAAATTATGAAAAAGATTCAGAAAATATTATTTTGCACTTTTAAATATATTTAGTTTAATAACACTATTTTAATTACAGGAATGTTGGTGTGACCTATAGAAATACGTGGGGAAGATTACGTCCTAAATATATAAAAAATAACAACTTTCTGTTTTAGCCAATCTTGTGATATTTTATTTGAACATGATTTTGTTAGGTTTTTAGGTAATCATGAGCGTAGAAGTGCAAGAAATAGGATTGAACATTCTTCCATAGCTACATTCTCGTTTCAGCGATTCTTAATTTTTGTTTTGTTATTTTTTCCGCTTATTTCGTAATGGAATAAAGCGATTTTTTACAAAATGCGAGTTTTAGAAAATTTGATGCAACGGTTAACTCACTCGTTTGTCATTTTAGCGCATTCTGGAAGATATTAAAATGTTGTCCATTTTGAGTATCCATTTCTTAAAATATACGAGAAGTACTGAAGAGTGCATTTGTACTTGCTTTCTAATCCCATGGTATTTGTTGTTTTTTTACAATTTCGTAGTCTTATATATCCATTTTTACCATAATTATAATTAATATTTGGAATATTTTCCTAATATGAATTAACTATGCTCAAATTTTTAACACTTTGATGCAGAAAATTTTATTAAACATATTTTCATATTTTTTCCTTACTTCGTAATAATTTAGATAAAAATACGTAAAAAAGCTTATATTTCACTTTTTAATAATTTAAGGTAATAAAATACAGTATGAAATCCTGGTGTCTTCTTTCTATGTTAAAGATAAAATCTTCCGAACGAGGCACTCTACCAAGCAATAACTTTTCAAATTTGAGCTTATTTGTATTATTTAGATCTAAGAGAAACAACTATTCATCATTTGAAAATTTTAAATTTACAATATCAATTATTGATAAATTTTTAAATATGAATGAGAAGAAAATTCAAACTACTTTTTTGGATTTTATTTTTTAGTACAAATATTCAGAAAAGTTACCATATTTTTTTAGTAACTATTAGACTATTTTTTATAATTAAGGAACACTAAAATGTACTTCTGTTTCTAAATAAAGCGTCTGAAAAAATGTATCAAAGGAACACCGGTGACCCATCTGCGCCAAAGGGAAAATTGTCTAACTTATCCAAATTCTGCCCTTAATAGATTTTGCTTCAATTAAATTTTAATATTAACGGGAAGTACTGAATTAATTATTCAGTACTTCCTAGTACTATTAATTAATAGTACTAATATTAGTTAATTTTAAAATATACGGGAAGTACTGAAGAGTGCATTTGTACTTGCTTTCTAATCCCATGGTATTTGTTGTTTTTCTTACAATTTCAATAACTTTTCAAGCAATAACTTTCCAAATTTGTGCTTATTTACATTATTTACATCTAAGAGAAACAACTATTCATCTTTTTAAATTTTTTAATTTACAATATCAATTATTGATAAATTTTTGAATATGAATGAAAAGAAAATTCAAACTACTTTTTTCGGATTTTACTTTTTAGTGCAAATATTCAGAAAAGTTACCATAATTTTTTAGTAACTATTGGACTATTTTTTATAATTAAAGAACACCAAAATGTACTTCTGTTTCTAAATAGAACGTCTGAAAAAATGTATCAAAGGAACACCGGTGACCCATCTGCGCCAAAGGGAAAATTGTCTAACTTATCCAAATTCTGCCCTTAATAGATTTTGCTTCAATTAAATTTTAATATTAACTATCAAATCCCCAGAAATTTCAGGGTATTTTTTTTAACTTAGCAACTACACTAATTTAGCAGCATGTAAGTTATTTCAATTCACCTTTTGTCCAATTTTTTTTTATCAAATGCATGCAAATCACGGATTTTTAGTTTTTATATTTCTTGTGAAAACAAAAAATAATAAAAAAAAAGTTTTATTGAACGCAATGAGCGATAGTTTATAAAAATATAGTTTAAGAATTAAAAGCTATTTTTACTATTTAGACAATTCACATTAAAGAGGCTTTTAATGTTTTAATTAAATATCATCGGACAGAAGTAAGTTACTTTAAATGATACACTTCCACTAAAACTAAAAAAGTAATTTAGTTCATCTAAAATTCATGTGAGTCTTAAATAATGAACTCATGAATTAAAAGAGAAAACATCTCCTAACTAAGATGCAATTACTCCTTGCTGATGCTTTAAATAGAAATAGAAATAGTCCCCATCGAAAAGCAAGAAGTTAATTTACACATCTTAGCTACCGGATGTGCTAAAGACATAAACTCTTCTTTCCCTTTGAGACTAGAAAACTCCTTCAGCAAAAGTACATCAAATTCTTGCCTAAATCCCCCAATTCGAAGCAATTTCGTTTTTATTTCATTTAATTCATTAATTGGACTCATCAGCAAAATAAAAAATAGTAGAACAAAATCGCCTCTAGGTCTTTCTTGTCAACAACTTCCGTTCTGCAAATTGCAAAGAGAACAACTCTTACTTGATGAATCGGCATTTTATTCCATTTTTATGTTTGAATTTATTTGAGGAGTAATCTTCACTTCATTTTGAAATGTATTTTAAGATTTAAATTATGATTATAATTATTTTTTATTAAGAAATAAATTAAATAAAAGTAACATTTGAGGGAATATTGTAGTAAGTAATAAAATACTTAAAGGCTTTGAAATAACTTTTTCACTTATGAAATATAAAAGCTGCTGTGGTCTAACAAATAAATAAACTGAAACTACAATTTTTGTAATAACATTGCATACTGTATACAAATTTTAAAATTAAGATATTACAGCATTCAATGAATAAATATTACCTTTGATTATAATCAGTTCACATTACTATTTGTGAAAAGGAATTTCCATTGTCATTGATAATAAGAAATTGGCATTGGCATTGCTAATAAGAAATCAGTATTGATAATTATGAATTGTCATTATCATTAGTAATAATGAATTGACATAGATATTAAATATTCGTTGATTTAAACAATTATTGTGTATCCAACATCAAAGCCTAATGTTGAAAAATAATGATAAATGTGTTTCAATAAATAATATAATAATTTATTCAAACAAATCATTGATTCATCATTTATTCATTCATAAAATGAATCAATGTTGTGTATGATTATCATTAATTCACATTACTATTCATGAAAATGAATTTACAATTTCATTGCTAATAAGGAATTGAAATTGTCATTGCTAATAAGAACTCGGCATTTATAATGATGAATTGTCATTATCATCGGTAATAATGAATTGAAGTTGTCACTGATAATAAGAAATTGACATAGTCATTGCTAATAGGAAATCGAAATTGATAATGATAAACTGCCATTATCATTGGTAATAATGAATTGACAAAGATATTAAATATTCGTTGATATTATTAAATGATATTAAATTGTGTATCCAACATAGAGGCCTAATATTGAAGAATAATGAAAAATGTGCTTAAATAAATATCACCATAGCCATTGCTTATTTGTAAACAAAATACTCAATATGTTAGCGTCTACTTTTTATTCATGGAACAGACATAATAACAACTTCAAATGCATTTTTTCATGTATCTTCATTATTTTTTTTTTTTTTTTGTAATATGTTTCATGTATGAAATTTTTATTAATTATTTAATTTTTAGTGACATTTTTTCATGGTTTACATCACTATGCCTGTGAAGGAAAAACCATATGGACCAACAGAGCATTAAATTGTGAAGTTATGTAAAAGCTTTTGTTTTTTTATTTTTTTTATGGTAACTCCGTAACCTTAATTTTGAACCCAATTCAGAAGACAAGAGACTGGATCAAGTATTGGGAGGAATTCTGCCTTCGTGGAGGACAATTTGATTGAACTAACCCGCATTTGCGTTACAGACCACGAGAACCTCCCACGGTTAGCCCGACGGCAAGGGGACTCTAACCCATGATCCGTCTACCACTGAGAATATTTCACATCAGCACTGTGGTCAGTGCGAGCCGGATGCTGAATTCATATCCACCAGCCACCACTTGGATTCGAACCAGGTTCACCGCATTGGAAGGCGAAAGCTCTATCCCCTGAGCCATCGCGGCTCCAAGCTTATCTTAGAGAAAAATCTGAATTTCTCGAAACTTACTGAGCTGATGATCGAAAGTGTTCGTAACCTTTGCAGCTAAACCCCAAACTAGAATCGCTGAAATTAATCTTGAAAGAATTTTTTTTTCAATTTAGCCAAACATAAGAATTCTTCAGTAGATATTTTTATTTCCTCAAATCGATACAGAATTGTGAAAAGCAATAAAATTTAATAATACTGGTTCAAGCTAAAATGACATTAATGTTTGGAGAGACATAAAATATAAATTGTTGTATTTTCTTTGGCAATCGTTGCGGTAATTAGCAGGAAAGATCATGACAGCAATCACAGAAAGGAGATTTAATGCTTTTTGTTCTTTAATGTTTGTTAAAATTTTTTTAAATTTAGTATGAAAACTACTTAATGAATTTCATTTTAAAAGAGAAAACTGTTCATTGTTGTTTTGAGAGTATTGCATGTTGAGAAAGCATTGAATATTGATTGTTTTTAAAAATAAATAATGATAATATGCTACAATGTACATAGAAAAATTCCATAACTAAAAAAATATATTTGTTAAAAAAATACATCCATTAAAAATAATTAATTGATATTTTTTCTATGTTTATCTAAAACTTTACTCTTTGTTTTTTCACATTATAAATCCCTGAACGCATTACTTTCAAATTACCTGGAACACATTACCTCCAAAAAATATTAATTCACAAAATCAAATTGGAACAAAAAACAAATTGGTATTAAAAGAAATTGGTTTCGTATAAGTTGCTTAATACCAAACATTTCCAGATATGTTTAATTCATAAACAAATTGCGACGAATTTTACTCATGAACTTCAAACAATCTTATTTTCAGGTTTCTCTGAAAGAAATATGCCTTTTCTGAAAAGTAATTAGATCTTTAAGTACTCAAAATGATTCTTCAAAATTAGCTTTCTTCAAAAATACTTCCTAAGAATACTTCTAAGTTAATTTTAGTATGAAGAATGGATTCAAGGAGTTGGAAGTTTTAATGTGTTATTCATTGTTAAAAAGTCTTTTTATTCCCTCATGAAGCACACTTCCTGAAAAAAGAGTAAAGAAACTTACACTTAATATGTTTCTATTGTTTGTTAACAATACTCTAAATTTCTCTGTATTTATGAAATCCTGGTTAAGACTAAATTTAGAATGATTAGTGTCAAATCTCTCAGCATAAAGGCATGAGAAAAAGGCTTGAATCAGCATTAGAAACAAGGAACATTTCAAATAGGAATAAAAAAGAAAACAAATGCCGCCTCCAAAAAATATATAATTAATAAACGAAAAATGCTACGAATTTTTATATAGATCGTATATTTTTATATAGAATATCTATCTATCTATCTATATATATATATATATATATATATATATATATATATATATATATATATATATATATATATATATATATATATATATATATATATATATATATATATATATATATATATATATATATATCCCCGCAGTCCCGCAGTGAACTGATCGTTAAGACACGGTTCCCAACAGATCACCGAAGTCAAGCATCACTGGCTACGGTCAGTGTGCGGGTGGGTGACCACTTGGATCAGTCTGCGTAGGGACCGAGGGTGTGCGGTATTGGTCCTCGTTAAACTGTGCTACCGTAAAGTGCTCGACTTCACGCGCAGGTCGTCGGGCTACCGAAGCGGGGGTGCCATCTCCTCCACAGAGGATCAAAATTGTGATGGCATGTCTTCGGATCATCCTCCGGGATGTTTCCCAGACCGTCGCCAATAGCCCATTGTGCAGCTCTAGTGCGACGTAAATTAACAACAACAACAGCAATATATATATATATATATATATATATATATATATATATATATATATATTAGGTAGACCGAAAAGTACAGTCGTTTCGGTGCATTTGATATTTGCTATCAAGATTTTATTTTTAATCGATAATGTGTTCACCCTCGTTAGTAACAACCTTTCAATGCCGGATCGAAAATGAATCTATATGTATGAATCAATATATCTATCTATCTATCTGTATATATATATATATATACATATATATATATATATATATATATATATATATATATATATATATATATATATATATATATATATATATATATATATATATATATATATATATATATATATATATATATATATATATATATCGAAGGAATTTCTCTACAGGTTAGAAAAATGAGCCTGTAGTACCACTTCTAGAAATTTACAACATAAAGGCAAAAGTCTATCATTCGTTCATAGCTAAAATTAACCAAAAATAGTTTAAACAAAGGTTTTCCTTGAAACGTGGAGTACATTGGCAAAGTGTTTGTTTCTAGCAGATTCTTGAATTATCTGTGTGGAGCAAGGTTTGAGAAAATTTGGAAAATAAGATAACCGATTCCGCTGCCATTCTCATTCACAATGCTAATCTGGCTAATTTTTTAGCTGATAGTCTAATTCTCTTTAAAAATAAGACCGTCATATATTATTGGTTTAAAAGTTATTTCTCAAACTAGGAAGACTAATCAGGATGATTTTAAAGCTGCTTGTTGTAACTCTCTTCAGAAATAAGAGTAATATATGTTGTTGGCTAAAAAAAAACCATCTTAAGCTAGAAGCAATTTTTAAGCTATTTTTTGTAAGAGTGCCTTATATGTATGTATATATTGTTGGTTAAGAAATAATTTAAACTAAAATGGCCACTCTGAATAATTTTGAAGCTACTTGTTGCAGCTCTCTTTAGAAATTAGAGTGTGCCATTTTTGTTTGGCTAAGAATCGTTCTCAAACTAAGAAGGCTAATCTGAACAATTTTGAAGCTGCTTGTTGTAACTGTCTTTAGAAATAAGAGTGTCATATGTTGATGGTTAATAAAATCATTCTCAAACTAAAAAAGTTAATCTGAAATGTTTCAAAGCTGCTAAGTCTCTTTTGAAATATAATACAGAATAAGAAGGAAATTAAGAAGAATTATTCAAAATTAGAGCAAGGCTTAGAAACTATGCAAGTTGAGAGAATTGTAAGAAAAAAGGAAAATTTAGAGACAAAAATTATAAAAATGTTTATTATGCCATCTATGACATTTAATAAGCGAAATAAAATCATGTTGTCAATTTTTCAACGAACGATAATGCGGATTCTTAGGACTCATGCGTAGGGCATCGCTGCGCAAAAACAAAGACACCAAACAAAGTCTGACAATTCCAGGGCTAACGAGGGGAAAATAAAGCCATAAATCCTGCAATTTTATGGTCTAATAAATTAATGCATTAAATTTGTAAATAATATTTGGCTAAAAAGTTTTTGTAAATAATATTTTTTTAAATGTTTTGTTATTTTGTTAACGATGTAACATACAAAACAAACCTTAACAGCGAATAATTTGTACAGTGTACAAATAATGCAAATTCCCACAAAAAATTCAATCGGATGTTACTTATTTATTACTTTATTTAATAATAATAAGAAAACATGTGAGATGTACAAATTTGTACACTATTTTAAACGCCAAAATACAAAATCGGTTGAAAAATTTTTAAAATATCAAATTTTAAAAAATACAACTTTTTAAAATTTAATAACTTACAAACGATTCACCCAAATACTTTAAAAATTCTAGTTTGTCATTTAAAATTCAGTAATTTAAAATTATATGGAAATTTATCAGCCTTACAATAAATTTTTTTAAAATTATTTACTAAAAATTAATAAATACATTATTAAAAATTATTTTTTCTCGGGATTTCTTGGAACAAATACATTTTATAATTGAGTTCAAATATTTTTAATTGACTTAATAAGTTATTGATATACAGCGAAATACATAAATTAATAACGTAATGCATTAAATTAACTGCTCGTGCCTAAACTATTGAGCCCATAATTTCTTAATTGCTGCTACCCCTCAAGGCTATATTATTGAGGTTCAAGAATTTGAATTCTTTGAAAAAATAGGTATGTCTATACATAGAAAGAAGGTTTTGTGTCTGAATTTGCTACTCAAAATATCATCTGCACTAATTAATTAGCTTATTTAGGGTTAAGCCCTAAAACACCCCCTGCGTCCAAGCACGTGAAAATCTTATTATTAGATCAAAAGATACTCACGATCATAAAAATTTTATTTTACGTTCTGTACACATTTAAAAAGTTCATTTAAAAGAATAAAGATGTTTACAAGTTAATTAATAATAGCTATAAATAAAACGACGTTACATAAAAATAAAGCATAAGCAACCAATTTGAAGAAAACATTGCAATTCACTAGTTCATTAAATATGATACGAAATAAAAAAATATATAATAGGAACAAGCTTTTTATTTTTAGAGCGGTATTTTATTAGAATAGCTTGTAAATATCTAAAAGCATAAAAGCGCTTTTTAACTAAATTCGTTTTTAAACCAATGAGAAAAATATCAAACCACTCCTCAAGCTTTCTGCAGAATACAGATTTAATTGCTAAAGCAAGTTTTTAAGTCTGTGTATAAATGACATTTATGTCGGGGCAAAAATCCTGATTTTTCTATTGATTCTTAAAAGATGATTCAGCAACGGAGAGCTATCTCTTTTAACAAAAAATGCTGACGTGATAATCTTTCCGCCTCCCCCAAGAAAGTTAAAATTGGCTCGGTAAACAATAGGTCAGGTAAAAAGATTTAAAGAAAAATGTCGTAATATCACGGCGTAAAACTAGAATCGATAATCGCATTAACACCAATTTATATATATATATATATATAATATATATATATATATATATATATATATATATATATATATATATATATATATATATATATATATATATATATATATATATATATATATATATATATATATATATATATATATATATATATATATATATATATATATATATATATATAAATTGGTGTTAATATATATATATATATAGTTAAAATTTTTGTACTGTTAACATTTCAAACCAAGAGTAGGTGCTCTAATATGGGATGGTGTCAAGATAATAAAATACCTATTAAATACGTGAGATCAAACTGCCACAGTTTTAAGCAAAAATGTAAAACATTTGCATCTTACATATTTGTTTTTCCTTTTCCAAATTTGGGAACACTAAATTGTTTTTCCCAAGCCCCATATTCTAGACTGACATTCCACATTGTAGACTGACTAGCTCCGTATTCTAGACTGTAGTCTTCTCTAACCGAGCGATATTGGGAAGCCCACGACCTTTTTTAATTAATGGACTCAAAATACTGCATTATGCTTACCATCTTTTATTGTATTTCACTTTTCTTATTGTGCTGTAACTACTGTCCAATGGATTTGCCATTGGAAGTAAAGAAAAAAAAAAGACTGACAAATTGATTTGTATCCACACTGTCAAAAAGGTTTTCTCAAAATTGAGAAAAAAGGTCTCAAAATAGCTCCGACCACAAATAATGCTCAAATTTGAAAACCCCACGTATTCAAAATTGACAGAGCTTGTACTCATTTTTGGGGAAAATACATAGCCTCAAAAGTGCTTTGAAGTGCGAAATGTGTGAGGGACTACAGTCAGAACTGTTCGGTGGCTACAGTCAGAATTCGAGTCAAAGACCACCGGACTCGTAGTAGGATGCTGTACCCAATATACGTGCTCAACTAAGTCTAGATAGAGTCAAGAACTTTTATAAATTTCATTCGCTTAAAATAACGAAATAAGCAAAAAATGAAATTAAAATTTCCTATCTCCTGACTAAGCAATTGGGACCATATCTTGCAACCCTTTGTGCGACTAACTTTGGAAATTAATATGCTATGATGTGTCTTTGCGGCGGCTCTAATATAAAGCGCCCTCTTTATCTTTCATTTAGGTTGTACAGCTATGGCGGTTAGAGAATCCTTCAACTAAACTGGAAGTCCTTGGTTCGAATCCTACCGGCACCCAACAAACTAATTATTTTTCCACGTGACTTTTGAGACCATGAATGTTACTCAAAAATGAGTACATGCTGTTTCAATTTTGAACACATGCATATGTAATTAAAATAAGCAAATTTAAAACTGTTAAAATATATTACAAAAACCATTAATTGTCTCAATCGATCACGCATAAATTAAAATAATTATTCAAATTGTGAGTCGAAAAGAGAAAAATTAAAGCTGGAGATGATGATAAGAAATTTTATAACAAAATCAGGGAAAAAATAATAAAAAAATCTAAATGTAACAGGTATAGCGCAAAATTAGACGGCAAAAAGTATGACAGCTAATGAAAAAAAGCTAATTTCGTTGATACAATATAAATTTCCCCAAAATAAGATGATTATCTTGGTTTTAAATAAAACTCTTCAAACACCATATATTTAAAATGCAGGTCAAAAAGTGAAAATTAAAAATTAGAGGTAAGAAAATTTTAAAAAATCGAAATAAATTTTTGCCAAAAAAAACCTAAATGCAACAAGCATAGCTCAAAAGTAAAAAGCAAGGAAAAAAATACTAGTTATGGTGAAACAAAACAATTTTTCGAAAACAAGAAGATTGCCCTGATCTGAAATAAAACTCTGCAGTCAGCATATATTTTTTGTTTCTTTGTTTACAGATGGTTTGGTTACTTATCTTTAATAAAAGAATAAAGGACAGGAAAAATAGCATGATTCCCTGAGGACATCATTAGCACAGTAAGCACAATGATTGGTCCTTAAGCCAATGGACTTAATAGTGTTTTGGAATTTTTTGATGATGTTGTACTATTTATAAATAAAATGTATTATGCTATATGAAAGAAATTATAAAGATATGTTAGTGTTTCTTTAAACAAAAGAGGTTTAAAGTTTTACTATTCAGATTACAATTCCTTGACTACTTCCATTTTATTCATACAGAAAATAAAAATAGTAGGAAATAAATATTAATTTTTTTATAGAAGCCCTTAATAGATATTATTTATGTTAAAAGGATTTTAAATTGCACCACATTTCAAGCATAAAAAGGATTTGCATAATTTATTTTGACACTTAACAGCGAAGGGATTTAAGTTATCTCATAATAGTAATACGTGTGCAGCCCAAAAAAAAGAAAGAAAGAACGAACCATTCTGAATTATTTTGATATTTAACAGCTAAGGAATGAAAATTATTTCATAATAGTAATACATGTGTAGCGCAAAAAAAAGAAAGAAAGAACGAACCATTCTGAATTATTTCTATTATTAACAATTAAGGGATGTAGGTTATCTCATAATAGTAATACATGTACAACGCAAAGAAAAGAAAAAAAGAAAGAAACCATTCTGAATTAGTTTGATATTCAACAGCTAAGAAACTGAAATTATTTCACAATAGTAATACATGTGCTGCGCAAAAAAAAAGAAAGAAAGAACGAACCATTCTGAATTATTTCGATAATTAACAGTTAAGGGATTTAGATTATCTTATAATAGTAATACATTTACAGCGCAAAAAAAGAAAGAACGAACAATTTTGAATTATTTTTGATTCTAATGATCGGATTTTCACGTACTAAGACCCAATCTTAATGGTTCAAGATAGTGAAATCAAATATGCTAATTATTGTGTGCAGACAGTATTTTAAGAAACGAAACCAGGCACAAAACCGACTTTCTCAGAATAATCATGTATTTTTTAAAATGAATAATTTTTTCTTAAATGATTAAATTTTTTTATGATTAAATTTTTTTGTACATTGCACATTTAGTTTTACATTCAACTTTTTAACTCACTCATAAGTAAATGTCAAAAACTCATGTTAATCCGAATCTTTTGATATCTTATATCAGTTGAGTATGATATCCCATCAGTTTAACTTGCCATTTTTATATTTTTCAAAATCCTTGAGAGCTGATACAGGCAGTAATCACTCATGACAGGAACTTACTAACTTCTAAATTGAAAAAAACTCATAAGAGACGGAAATTGAGCATCGTAAGAATCTCATCCACATTTGTGTCATGTAGACAAATGAACCAAGAAAAACTCAATAATAAGCCAGACAGCAAGAGAACTTTATTCTAGGATCGTATTCTAGAATAATCCCTAGTTTATAAGTTAAGTTCTTCAGATATTCTCTCCCCTCTGATAAGCATGTATAGTTATTTCACTCTTATATGCCTTCTTCTGCCATCGTCTTTACTTTGGCTACTGTAGATTCTCGTTCGTATTCAGTTACATTCCCTCCTTTTTTTCCTTATAAGTTGTTCTTTTTCATGTTTCTATGCTGTTTATGGATTTCATTTTGTAAATATTATCACGAAAAGCGGTATGTTTGAGTGCTGTCGACCTTTCTTCAAAGCAATTTTTTTGTAAATATATTTAAAAAATCTTGTTTATCACACAGTAAGTATATTAATACATTTTGTTTTTAAAGTATCTAGCGTAGATACAATTAATATAAATACTAATTCTAAAAATATATCCATTAATTTATCTGTTATAAAAAATTACTTTCAATTATATTACCACTTATTTAATATTCATTAACATTTAATAAGAGTTATATTTATTCAAGTTCCTAATAATATTAAATTTTTAAAAAAAATTACACTATTAAGATAATTTTATAATTTTTACTGAAATAACACAAGTCTTTTAAATTTATTTGCGTTTGTCGATGAATTAAGCCAATATTATGTCATAGTACAGAATTAAATATTATTAAAATAACCGTTTTTTGAACCAAATACGTTTCATAAAAAATAATGAAAAAAATGGAATCAAGAATCTGATTTTTTAGAAGTTCTTAAAATTTGTATGCAACAAAAATATTATGGAAGCATAACAACCTAATCTTACAAGAAGAATTAATGAAAAAATGAACATTAAAAAAGATGAATAATTTCTTTTTTGTTTAAACCCTTTGAACCAATTAAACTAAAAAAAAGTTAATGCATTATGCATGGAAAATTTAAAAAACGCTCATAAATATGTATTTTTTGTTTAATTGCAGGCAGTCATCATGGCAAAAATTGTAATGTTAATCAATTTATATTACTTTCTTTCTTATCTTCCAAAGCCTGATACTTTTAAAGTTATTCATGGTTTCTATTCAGGTCTTATCATTTATTGATCCAAAACTTTTTGTTCATCTTTCGTCAAAAGTCCCCTCTATTCTTATTTATTTTTGTAAATGAAATGCTTTTCAGTTATTGGACTTGAAAAACGTTCAGGGAAAGAAGATTAAAACTTTATTTGAAATATTTTTTTCATGGGAAGATAAGAGGCGTTGTTTGTTGGGTTTTAATTTTATGGCTTTTTTTTTTTATTGAACTTCCACAAAAAATAAATTGAAAGTGAATGGTGCATAATAAAAACAGTATGTTCTTTTTGAGTTCTATAGAGAGGTTGTCAAGCTGAATAAAATAATAGTGTTCTTCATTTGAGTTTATTCAACTAAAGCTTTCAATAACAATTATACTTTTCACGCCTTGCTGTTAAAAAAATTATTAAATTTTCATTATAGCATTGCAAGCATGGAAAGTGAAGTAAAATGCATATTGAAATAGAAAACAAATAAAGATTGACTTTTCTCTTACTGATTGCAAGTTTTTGGAATTTGAAGCAATCAAAATAGAGATTAGAGTAATAATATATACTCTGAATGTTATTATTATATTCATTAAAAATATTCTAAAAGCATTATGTTCTAGTTGCGTTCAATAGAAGCATTGTCAGGTTGCATAAAGTAATAGTGTTCCACTTGTTTGTTTATCCAACTTCATTTTTCAGTAAAAATACACTGTTACGCTTTTCCTTTAAAAAAAATTATTAGATTTTCATTATAGAATTTGTATAACTTTTGCAAGAATGTAAAGTGAAGTAAAATACAGATTGAAATAGAAAGCAAATAAATATTTACTTTTCGTTAACTTATTGCAAAAGTTATTGAAATTTAAAGTAATTAAAATAGAGATTGAGATAATAATATATATTCGGAATGTTATTGTTACATTTGTTATAAATATTATTAAAATATTGTGTTCAATTTGCGTTCAATCGAAACGTTATCAGTCTAAATAAAATAATAGCGCTCCTCATTTGTCTTTGCTTATTCAACTACAGCTTTCAATAACAATTATGCTTTTCACGCATTTGCTGTTAAAAATATGTAATTATTTAGTTATTATAGCACCAGCATAAATTTTGCAAATAGACAAATTGAATTTAAACTAAGAAAATATATTTTTATTTTATTTTATTTATTGAGAGTTTTTAAAATTTGAAGTAATTAAAATAATGATCGCAATAATGATATTTATTCTGAATGTTATTATTATACTTATAATAAATATTATTCAATCGTATTGAATTTTTTTGAAGAAAGGAAAATCAATTCAGAGTGATGTGGGTATAAAAAAGTATAATTTGCGTTCCATAGATACGTTGTCAAACTGAATAGAATAATAGAGCACAACTTATACACATTTATGTTTCTTATCTCTATTTCTGTTGAAAAAATCTAATTAATTATTCATTGTAGCATTTGAGCAAATTTTGAAAGCATGCAAATTAAAATAAAAGTCAAATAGAATTGAAAACAATCAGATATTTTCCTTTCTTTTCTTTTACTTATCGAGAATTTTAAAAATTTGAAAAGAATCCTAATAATGATTACTATAATGATATTTATTCTGAATGTTATTATTGTACTTATTATAAATATTATTAATTCTCTTTGCATTTTTTGAAAGAAGAAAAATCACTTGAAAGTAAATTGAGCTTGGTAAAAACATTGCGTACTATTTATGTTTTGTAGAAAATTGTCAAACTGAATAAAATAATAACGTTCTTCATTTGAGTTTATTCAGTTGCAGCAAACAATTATCTTTCTTATGCTATTGCTGTCAAAAAACTAATTAATTATTCATTATACTTTTTACTTAAATTTTAAAATCGTGCAAAATAAAATAAAAGACACATTGCATTGAAAAACAAACGAATATTTTCTTTTATTTTAATCATTGAGAGGTATTAAAATTCAAAGGAATCAAAATAATGATTACAATATTGGTATTTATTCTGAATGTCATTATTGTATCACGGATATTTTTCAATCTCATTTAATTTTTTGAAAAAGGAAAATCAATTGACCATAAATTGAGCATGAAAAAAAAATAATGCGTTCTATGTTTTGCAGAAACGTGTTCTCAATGAATAAAATAATGCTTTCCTTATTTGAGCTTATTCAGCTGCAGTTAATAATTATTCTTTTTACGCCATTGTATTGAGAACTATTAATATTTGAAGTAAGGAAAATAATAATTATAATAATGACATTTTCTCTGTATTTCATTGCTATAATTATTATTAATAATGTTCATTCTTCAGATCCTAAGTAAAAACATGAATTAAAAGAAAATGAGATATAATAAAAACATTTGATTTTGTTTCTATATTTTCTATCAAAAAGCAAAACAATTTCTTTTTCTAACTGAATTGAAAAACATCTTTTATTTTCTATTGATTATTGCTAATTAATAATAGTACCAATCATTTGAAATAAAATACTATTTTCTATTCTTTTCTGTTTTCTTTTTCTCTTTTCGTTAATATAACAACTAATAAAATAGTTCCTGACTCATGAAATGCTTACGCATTCAGTGAGTGTAATTTAAGCCAGAAGATATAATATTGCTTGCAATATGAAGTACATGTCAATAATAGTAAAGTAAATACTTCAGCGGTGTTGTTAATTATTGCTTTATTCTAATCATTGTCTCTGTCTACACGAAATATTACCTCAATTTCCCTGTTTGTGGGAGGAAACCCGTACTGAATTTCAACCCTCGGGTTAAATTTCAATAACGACTCGTGTTGAGATTATCTGGGATATTCTAAATTATATATTACTGTAATTTTAGAGTCAGAAGCCTCTTTAACGGATTTGAGAAGTTATTAGTTCAAGCTAATTAGTTGTGATGATTATTAAGATAGTCTATGCATTTTTAAAATTTAAATTTATTGAAAAAAATTTCAAGAAATAAGCATTATATTCATGTTACAACCAATTATTCGAGATATATATATATATATATTTAAATTTTTAAACACAGTCTAAAACTTCTAACAGAGAAAATATTAGCAATATTGCAATATGTCTATTAAGAACTTAACAAATACAACAATAGTTACTAAATAAAAGTACTAAATAAAAGAGCTATAAATTAATTTCTTATATCAATGCTAAGCATTTTTGTACTGATACAAGAAGGTTAGAAAAACATTTTATTTATCATGATATTCTTCGGAATTATTGTGGTGTTTCAATTCACTTTAAAATTTCTCACAGTGAAAATATAAGCAATATTGTAGAACTGCTATTAAAAGCTAAATAAAAACGACTAGTAGTGATTGAAAATATATATACACTATAAATTCATTTATCAGTTCTAAACTTATTCGTACTGATACCAAAAGGTTATCAAAATTATTTATCATTTTAAGCTTTGGAATCGGTAGTTCATCACGTTTTAAAATTTCTTATGGTAAAGATCTAGGCAATATTGTAAAATATGTATTAAAAACTAATTACAATTCTAGAGTTTAAATGAAATGTCGATAAATTATAAATTCATTTATCACTATTAAATTCTTTCGCACTAATACAAGAAGGTACTCAAAACTTTTATTTATAGTTGTAAACTTTGAAATTAAATGTAGTGGTTAAATACGCTTTAAAATTTCTTACATTGAAGCTATAGGCGATATTGTAAAACCTCTATTAAAAACTGAATACGACAATAGTGATTTAATAAAATATTTATAAATTATAAATTCATTTATTAGTACTATGTTCTTTCGCACTGATACACGAAGGACTCAAAACTTTTTATTTATTATTGTAAGTTTCGAAATTAATTTACATGTTTTTAAATTACAAAAAAAATTTTTTTTACCGAAGGAGGACTTAGTTCAGACTCTAAGGAAGATGGCGTTGTAGTAGTTTGATCCGTTTTTATTTATTTGGTGTCTTTTTAACCGACCTGTTCGAACGTCTTTTGAGAGATTTGTATTGAAAATCAGCAAACTTTTAGTTGGTGCTCCGTAAGTATATTATTATTATTACTATTTTCACTTTGGTTAAGTGATAAACTTATCTAAGACTAAGATTACATTAATTTTATATGAAAAACAAAACAAAAAGAATGCAAGTTTTGCTGTTGTAAACAAAAAGCCAGAGTTCGTGGGGCGAGTCTACCCATTCGTATTTAGTTTTAATAAAGCATAATAATATAATTTAGAACTTTGTTTATATTAAAATTAAGTCATTTTAAATGAATTTGAGTATATTATTTTAATTCTGCATTGATAAATTTATCATTAATAAGAAAATTGATAGGTTAATTATAAATGTAAATATAAAATATGTTTATTTTACCTACTTTTTCAATTTTTATATTACAAAATTAACTTTTTTTATTTAATGCAAGTTAAATAAATTATTATTTATAAATTATTATTACCTCCCAAAAGAATGGGAAAAGGATTTTTCATGATTCCCAATGCTTGAATTTCGATTTTTTTTAATATTCTTTAATTATTATTATTTATTAATTATTTAATTGTAAATTTATATTAATTTTAATTTATTTTTATCAGCAATAATCAGAAAAAAATGTTATTTTATAATGTTAATGATTATAAAAACGAAACTGGGATCAAAATGTGATAATCGATCAAATACTCAATTTGTGTTATTTTATGAATAAAAAAATGGAATATATAATAAAGTTATGAATTTTACTTCATAAATATCCTATATAGTAACTAAAATAACAATTTAATGGTAAAATTTGATTATTTACAATGTTAACATTCATTTTAGTAGAATGGGTAGACTCGCCCCATACGAGAGATTTGTCAGCAGTTCTATAAAAATATACAGTAACAACGTAACTGTTAATATTTTCTAAAATCGATTTCACAGCTTTAAAGAGGGATAAATAGCGATTCCGAAACATCTATTAAAAGCCTTTTTTCTTTAATATTTACAAAAGTTTGACCACTTGAAAGTTGACAAACTGAAAAAATGGGTAGACTCGCCCCGGTTTACGGTACTGATAAAAGAAAAAAAAAAACTCAAAACTTTTTATTTATCATTATTATCTTCGGAATGAATTATAGTGGTTCAACACGCTTTAACAATTCTAACAATTTAGATATAGGCAATATTATTAAACCTCTAATAAAAACTAAATACGAATATAGAGTTAAAATAAAATATGTATAAAATATGCATAAAATATGCATAAAATGTGTATAAAGTATGTATAAAATATGCATAATATTTGCATAAAATATGTATAAAATGTGTATATATCAGTTCTAAACTCTTTCGTATTAATATAAGAAAGTTCTAAGTACTTTTTTTATTTATTATTGTAAGCTTCAGAATTAAATAATATGTGTAAAATACGCTTTAAAATTTCTTACATAAACAATATCTTAAAGTTTATTTGATTAACTAAGCAGTAGAGACAAAATAAAAGAGATGTAGATTATAAATTTATTTATCAATCTTTCATACTGATGCAAGAGGCTATTCAAAACTTTTTATTTATCATAGTAAGCGTCGGAATTAATTGTCAATAGAATAAGAAAAGTTTGAGTAATATACTTTATCTGAAGATTTATGGTGTGTGTGGGGGCTTCTTCCTGTAGTTTATTGGGCTATCCTATTGGTAGGGTGGACTCAATCTCAGTTGATCAATACTTATGTTAGCTGAAGGAACAGTAATCCAACAGAAAAACATTTATCGAGCGATGTCTATATAGACTAAGTATTTCTTTCTGCAGTAGGTTAAATAAATATCACTCTCTACTTACATGAAAACTTTTTTCCGCTGTCAATCAAACTTGTACTTGATACTAAGTAAGTTTTGTAGTATTTATCTTGTTTGGAAGAAATAATTTTTATCTAAGATTTATTATAGGGGGGTTTGAAAGGTTAAAGTGTCAGTTTTTCTAAACTTTAGAAGATTTATGAACAATTGGATTTGTACACTATACATTTCTCGAGTCATTTTATGCTTTTAGTGTTTTTATTTTAGAGTTTTTAAATATTTATTCCTTGCAACATAAAAGGTAAATATAAAAATAATAATTTTATATTTTGCTTAGGCAGAAGGCTTGGGATACTGCAATGATAAACTTCACGGAGAAAAAATGCGCTTGATACTAAGTAAGTTTTGTAGTATTTATCATGTATGGAAGAAATAATTTTTATCTAAGATTTATTATATGGGGGTTTGAAAGGCTAAAGTGTCAGTTTTTCTAAACTTCAAAAGATTTATGAACAATTGGATTTGTACACTATACATTTCTCGAGTCATTTTATGCTTTTAGTGCTTTTGTTTTAGAGTTTTTAAACATTTATTCCTTGCAACATAAAAGGTAAATATAAAGAAATATTAATTTCATATTTTGCTTAAGCAGAAGATATGGGTGATGTAATGATAAACTTCAAGGAGAAAAAAAAGATCTTACGAAATTAACGTACTGTATGGAAGACATATTTCTGGCAAAAAAAAATACCATAATTCAAGTAATAAAACCAAAATATAAACCATTCATTTGGTAATTTTTCTGTTCATATCGTAACTGTTTACCGGAACTGTTTACTTTTTATCACACATTTAGTAATACAAATCTGAAAAGTAACTTTAACCGTATAAAGGGTTTTTATACCATGCTCTAAGGTGTCATTACAAATTCACCAAATTTTACAACATTTACCAAATTTTTATGAAACAATTATGAAACAATATGTTATTGTAAATTTTACCAAAATCATTAAGATATCGAGTCAGTAAAAAATACAACTCTTTTTGGTGTTCCTTAGAGCCAAAAACATGGTAAATCTTACAATATTCTGGTTGAGAATATTTTTTTCAGTGCATTTAATCAAATGTTTCTGTAGATAACCATCCCGGTATACTTAAGTAATATTAATTAAAAATTGTTACTCAAAATTTTAACAGTGAATTGTCTTAATCATAATATGCAAATTGTAATTTAATCATATTTGTAAAATATATAATAATTCAATCATAATTGCATAATATATAATTTGTGATTTAATCATAGCTGTAAAATATGAACTTTGAAATTTAACCATCCCGGTATCTGTATGTCATATTAATTAAAAACTGATACTCGCAATTTTAACAGTGAATTGTCGTAATCGTAATATGTAATTTGTAATTTAATCATAATATGTAATTTGTAATTTAATCATAATATGTAATTAGTAATTTAATCATAATATGTACCTTGTTATTTAATCACAATTGTAGAATATGATTCAATTATTTAATCATAATAATTTAATCATAATTGTATAACATGTAATTTGTAATTTAATCATAATTGTAAAATATGAACTTTGAAATTTCTTCAAAATGAAATTTAACCGTCCCGGTATCCTTATATCATATTAACTAAAAACTGTTACTCACAATTTTAACAGTGAATTGTCTTTTTCGAATAATTTTCATGGTAACTATATTATTATTGTTCCATCTTAAAAATGTATAGTAAAAAGTTTGAAAGGGGACTTTTTTTTTTTAAAGTCATAAAAAATTTTCCTTAATTAAACCTGATTCTTTAAGTATAAATTATTGTTATTTTGAAAGGCTTTTTTTTCAAAGAAAAAACATTTAACTTCGGTAGAACTATTTTTTGATACTATAATCTAGTTCGAAACTGTACAGATGACATATTTTTTTTAGTATAATATATTTTGTTTAATAAAAACAATTTTCATATAAATTATATAAACCCTTCAAATCTAAAAAACAATACAAAAGGTTTCTTTGTTGCTGATTAATACTTGTTAATGATGTTTATATTTTTAAAAACTAACGAACCAGTTAATCAAAGCAATTGAACCAAATTCTTACATACATTATTTTCAATCATTTTAGAGTTAAATTAATGTATATAATCTTTAATAATAATGAGTCATCTTGCATTTAATAATAAATATCTCAAAACTTTAATTTATAGACTCGACAAAATTTTGCTATAAACATTATAGGCAACAAGAACTATTTTATAGCTCTTTTAGAAAATGGGCCTAGCTCTAAAGTAAATATGAAAAGTTCAAAATATGCAAAAGTTTCTTAATAATTGATTTTGCAATTTAAGGAAATTTTATTGATGAATAACTGCTTCTTTTGGCTCTAAATAACTGCAACTAAGTGCAAATTTGAAAAGTTATTGTTTGGAAGTGATCCACCTTTGGAAGATTTTACCTTTAACCCCGAAAAAGACACCGGTGTTTCATGCTGTATTTCATAACCATAAAATATCAAAATTCTAAATACAATATTTTTCACATATTTTGACTTAAATTAATACAAAATAGTGAAAGAAGTATGACCAATATGTCTAATAAAAATTCTATGGAAAAGAGTTAATGTAACAATTGCACAAATTCAGCATGCCTTGATATCGGATTTTACATTACTAGGAACAGATAAGAATCAAATTTTTGACAAATCAATGATTATGAATTTTAAAATTAAAATCTTAATTATATCATATAAAACACAATATATAAAACTGTAGAGCATTTAATTTTAAGTTTTTAAAATATTTCATGCAAATAAAGAGCTAATATACACACGCTAAACTCAAGAGATCTTAAAATATTCATACAAAACTTACATCACGATTCGAAACAATGTAAAAATAGGAAAAAGCAAATGATTTCATATATTATAAGCTTCAGGCTGTTTAAAACAAACCGAATATATTCATAATCCATTTCTATTTACAAAATGCATTCACAAAAGAAAAATATATTCTAATATATTCACTTACGTTTTCACAATAATTAGCTGAATATTTAGATTCACTTGGCTAATATATCGAAGCTATTTGAGTATAAATTTCTGCATCAAAACATTTTTGTTCCATTACGAAATAGTAGTCATATATACAACTTTCTTGGCTGAAAACTGAGTTCCAAATAAATATTACCAAAATACCCATCGCTTGAAGAATTTCATTGAATATTTATTGTACAACACGCAGTGCTTTGGCCTTAATAGTTTCGTCTTCATTGCACGGAACATTATATTTCGAAACTAAAACTTGTCTTATGTCTGCGAAAAAAACCCAGCTTTTATTTCTTTCATAGAGTCATATTATTTCATTTATTCTTTTTTTCCCTTTAGCATTGTGAGTAAATTTATCGCCTTGAATGTTAGGTGTAAAAAGATAACTAAGGTGTAAAAGATAAGATAATCTTAACACACATACAATGTTGAAAAAGAATATTTATATTGAAGTATTGAAAATAGCTAGTGTTTATTTATTCGTTTTGTTTGTATTTATTTGCAATTTTAAATCAAGAATTTAATTTTTTTTGTATGAGTTTCTTCATTATTGTTTTCATATATGAAAATTTTTTAGTGGTTTTTTATACATTCTAATCTGGAAAAAAGAATTCAAGGGAGAAAAAATATTTAAAAAAAAATCTTATTGATTTTTTGGAGTTTAATTTTTAAACCAGAGTTAGGTTTTTAAAATTGTAAGTTCTACATAATTTAAAAAAAAAATATTTTGACAAGTTTTATTGTTTATAATTGACAGTTATTAATTATTTATGAGCTACAAGAAACTTCTGCAAAATCTTGCAAGATATGAATTTATTTTAATTGCACATGAACTGTACTTCGTACAACATTAAGATATTTAAAATAATGCATTAAAAATTAATGAAATAAAAAAATTCAGATCCAAAAATTCACCAATAGATGGCGATGAGAATAATGTTTATTCACCTTTATTAAAAATTTTAAAAATAATATGGTGCTACAGCGCATGCGTATTAGCAGCATTATTTGGCTAAAAGAACAGTGGGTCCTGTACAAGCACTAGATAGTGATTTGCATATCATGCTCGTACGTTGCAAGAAAAAAATTCTCGAAACTTGTTCAATCACATTCAAATATATATATATATATATATATATATATATATATATATATATATATATATATATATATATATATATGATATGCAAATCACTGTCTAATGCTTGTACAGGACCCACTGTTCTTTTAGCCAAATAATGCTGCTAATACGCATGCGCTGTAGCACCATATTATTTTTAAAATTTTTAATAAAGGGAAATAAACATTATTCTCATCGCCATCTATTGCTGAATTTTTAGATCTGAATTTTTTTATTTCATTAATTTTTAATGCATTATTTTAAATATCTGCTACTTCACATTTTATCTTATTCGAACTAATGGAACAAATTCATGTATTTTGCTGCCCTTGCACATTAAACATATGGTGTTCAAATTGTAGGGAATCGGGAAAAATGCACAGCGTATCAAATATTTAGAAACATACGTGCAAAATACTATCAAAAAATGCATTCATTGATAGCGAACTTAAACCCCCAATTACCAACCACAGGGGTGGAGCGGGGACGATTTTAAAATCTCAAATGGGAACTCGAAACTGGACCCTCTCCCCAAACTAATCCCTACTCTTTTTTCACCCTAGTCTCAGGGGAAGATGATGTATATCGAGTTTAGTGTAAAATATCAAATATTATTTTTTGAATATATCATTTTTTTAGATATCCCAATTTTAAACTATTTTCCCATCTTCATTTTGCAATTACTGAGCCATCTATGAGGAGTTCAGCAACGTGCAAATCAAACAGACGTATTTTTTCTGTAAAATCTAAATCTGCAATAAGATATGTATAGTATATGCAATCTGCAATATATATAGTATATTAATATATAAATGTATATATATATTATTTTTCAAAATTGTGGATATCAAAACAAATGGATTTTTTGTTGAGTGGAGTTGATTTTTGCTGTAAGGAGGTAATATAAAAGCATGCATTAATGCCCCTGTAAATTATTTCTATAACATTTTCACTATATGTTTTTTAAACAAATCTAACTTTTTTTAAAAATTAATCTTCTATATAAATAAAATTTATACAAATTTAAAACAGCAGAATGGAATTTTTTTCTTCCTTTAAACGAATCCACAATATCGGAAATTCATTATTTTTTTCCAGTAATCTAAAAAAACTTTAGCAGATTCTTATTTTATTTTATCATTTCCGAGGAATGTTTCCGTGTGTAATTTTCACTCGACTAAACTTAAAACGCAATTTCGTCAAAATTTCTGAAGTCAAAACGCAATGGGCTTCTAATTTCAGTGGCTATGAAATTCGCATTTGCATATTTATTCAATCCACTTCATCTCTTGTTAGGCGACACATTTAAAGCGTCGTAGAGACTCGGATAGAACACATTTACTTCTCTTTGATGAGCAGAAACTCAAAAATTACAGCTCATCTTTTATTCAGGACCATTTTTATTACTCTTAAGGAATAATAAAAAGATTCGCTTTTTTACCTCTTAGCTTGTATGTTACTTTGCCATTTTAAGTGTAGTGCTACTCAGTGTAAAGTATTCAATTATCATAGAACTTCTTGTTTTACATATTTGTATGAAGTGTACATGAGAATAATTAACAATATTTTAAAATCTGTGTCACTGCAAAGGTATCGCATGATGCGTAAAATATCCAGGATTTGTGTTGCTCTGATATATATATATATATATATATATATATATATATATATATACCATACTCATTTCTCAGTTTCAGAGATGGTAAAAGCTTATATTGGGTTTTACTTTGCCCATGGAAAAACTTAAGAAAAAATTCTTTTTTGTAAGTTATATTATGCAATTAAATATGTTCCTTTGCTTGAATTATAGATTGCATCTATGCAATAGCATATTACATTGCATTATATGAAAAATAAATATTGAAAATAACAAGTGGTAGTGCTTCATACATCTATTAAGGCTTATTTTACATCTTCAATTTAATTATATGTCTGAAAAATATTTTAATATTTTTGTGTTGTTTTTCTGTAGAAAAAACATTCGCGTTAAAACTACTCTCGATAAAACAAGCTTTCCATTTTTATCTAACTAATTCTCTTTATTTTCGTATAAGACTTATACATAAGAATAATATAAATATTTATTTTTGCTCTTACTGTTTTACTCAGTCATTACTGAAGCATGCACGAAAATATTGTTTCACATAAACTAGTATAACCTAATATTCTACATCTTTTTAAAAATATATTTCTGAATGTAAAAAGTATTTCTTATCTTATTTATTTACTTTACCATTATAAGTATATGTTCGGGAATATTGCTTTGTATAAAGTATTCAGTTTTCGTGGGCATTTTTTCATATAGTAAAAATGTTTTTATTAAACCAATAAACGTATTCTACGTATACGAAGCTGCTGATTTACATTTTTAATAAATCTATAAATAAAAAAAATATCATTTTGTCTCTGGATTCTGAAGTATTTTTACATGTTTAAGTATTTAGTTTTTTTGTTATTTAGAATTTTGTGTCATTTATTTTTATCTCATTTAGAATTTTATGTCGCATAATTTGCTAAACCTTTTTTCAATTATTAAATACAGTTTTACAGTTATAACTTTATTTTTAAAATTTAACTATACGTATTTTAGTTTTTGTTTTGCTATAGCTTGTTTTATAACTATTTTAAGATGTAACTATATAATTGAATGAAGCACACCAAAGGGAAATGAACGCAGATGAAGGAGCAAAAATGAACATGCATTATTTTCGGTTCTATAAATATGAGATTAAAACTGAGATTCGGTTTTATAAATTCTCAGCGTCTAAACTCAAAATAACAGAAGAAAATAACGAGACAAACAGTTGCAAGGAAAAAACTCCTTATTGCTACATGCATGTCTCGTTACTTTCATCTGTATTTGTGTTTAGACACTGAGGATGATACTTCTAGTTTAAAAAACCAAAACTATTATATTTTCCTATTTGTACTAACAGTTAACCTTTATTTACGTTATTTTGTGTTACGCTATTACGTTATTTTGTTTTACGTTTATTACGTTAGTTTGTACACGAAATAGAAAATTCCAATAAATTACCGTACTCTATGGAAATGGCAATTCAGATAAAATAAAAAAAAACAAAAGCGGCGGTTACTGAAACTTAAATATACGGTAATTAAACCATTCAATTTGGGAATTTCCTGCCCATATGGTAAAGCCTTGCCAGCCGGAAATTCCGTTTTTCAAAATTATTATTCGTGTTATCACTAATTTACTAAAAAATACGAAAATCAAATTAAATTCTATGATCTAAAGTATCATGATAAAAATACAAAATTTTACCACATTTACAAGTTTTAACATTCATTATAAAATCATATTTTATTGTTAATTTTACCGATATTATTACCAAAGCGTTTCCACAAGAATTATCGAGATTTTTGATGTTTCCATAGAACTAGAAACATAGTAAATTTTATCATATTCTAGTAGTTTCGATCATGCCTTTTTTTCAGTGTACAAAGCATTCCCTATCCTCATTTGTAAACAATAAAATTACTTCAATCAAAAATTTCAACTTACTCGTAACTTGCTTACGTTACTTACTTGCAATAAAGAATGTTACGAGTGTATGAGAAATCAAAAATAAGCTAGTATTTCATATAAGGCGCTCTTGGTATATAAGCTAGAGGGTGATAGAACACAACTAGACGAGCACAAATCCCTATACAATCCATGGTCAGAACGAAAGTTGCAATGCACTAGAGAACGAAACATGTTGGGTCAGGAAATGATGAGAAACAAGACAGATAGAGATGGAATAAAAAGAAACCGATAAAATGAAGAAAAGAAATTATTCAACAAAATAAAAATAAACAACACTAAGACCCTCTTCACGGAAAGTGATAGAAATTGCGACAGCCAGCATTAACTCACGCTTCACACCTTGGGAAGAGTGACCGCCTTACATTGGTGAAAACACCAGAAATCTCTCTTTAGGTGTCAGCAGCTACAGATATCTTAACAGCAAGATCTTCAACAGAATCTATGGAACCATCGTCGTTGATGAGGCTCTTCCTATGAACCCAGAAGGAAAAGTCCAGACATGACAAATCGGGAGAGTTGGCCGGCCAGTCGTTTGGACCACCACGACCTATCCATCGCCCTGGATTCACGGTATCTTAGTCGTTATGCACATTTAGAATAAAATTCACTGGTGCATTGTCGTGTTGGTACCACATGCGTCGTGTTGTTCCAGCAACACCTTTTGCGAAACCGCAAGGTATGAATCTCCATGCAGTTGTATTGTCAGTAGGTATTTTATTTTTATAAAAGTTGTTGAACAGAAGAACCAATTTTCGGTTTACGACTACAATGGATCAACTCCGTATCCTTGCAATTTTGATCCCAATCCGGAAGAAAAGGGAGCTCCTGGATCAGTACTTCCTGAGGTATTGATTTGTTATGGGAACATGGAGGACTTTGCGACTTGACAGATTCAAAATGCATCAGTCGCCATTTACTCCACGGGGAGTCTTTGACCGGCGGGGATCGAGCCCACGATCTCTTCGACATGGGCCCAGTTACCTACCAACCAGGCTATCCCGGCCCCTTGGCAGTAGGTATTTTATATTATTTTATAACCGGCATTGAACAGTCGTCCCAATTTTTGGGTTTACGACTGCTATTGTTCAACTCCGTAGCCATGTAATTTTGAACCCATTCCAGAAGACAAGGAAACTCCTGGATCAAGTATTGGGAGAAATTTGATGGAACTAACCCGCATTTGCGTTACATGGAGAGGAACTCCACCAGAATCTCCCACGGTTAGCCTGACGGCAAGAGGACTCTAGCCCATGATCCGTCTACCACTGAGGATATTTCACTTCAGCACTGTGAACGGTGCAAGCCGGATACAGAATTCGTATCGACCATCCATCGCCGGGATTCGAACCCGGTCCACTGCATTGGAAGGCGAACGCTCCAACCCCTGAGCCGCCGCGTCTCTTGGCAGTAGGTATGGCCCAAGTAGATGACTGTGCACGATTCCGGACTGAGCATTTTGAGTGAAACGTCACTGGACGTATTTCATAAGAGTTTTCACCTGCCCACACACATGGTAGTTGCGGATATTCGTAATACCATCACGTGTGAATGTGCATTCGCCAATGAACAACACGTATGCACAAAAATCTGGGTCCACAGCCACCTATTGGAGAAACCAATTGGTAAAATTGGCGCGTGCTTGGTAATACGATGGATCCAGGTTCTGAACTCTCTACGTGTGGTAGGGATGCATTCATCTTGCAGCACTCGCCAAACCGTATTACGGGAGGCGTGAACGGCTTGGGGACAGTGCCCGATTCAGACCTCTCTCTGATACGATGCACATTGTCCGTCCGTTGCAGTGACGTTCTTACACTCCTGCCACGTCCGGTATTCCACATGCAACTTTAAAAGGAACTCTTTTTACGAAGCTGTTGGTGCAGTCATTGAAATATTTTCGCATCAAGGACTGGTCTTGCTGGAAAATGCTCTCGGTACAATTATTGAGCTTCTCTTGCATTGCTGTCTGGAGTTTTGTACAAGCAAAGCATCTCGGCCTTCTCCTGATTTGAGCACTCAACCATCTCATCTATGATCCACAGAGTGAATGAAGACAGCTCTGTGAACAGACTTTTTATGGCGGTCACTGACAGGCGCCCTCTAGCTCGTTACGATTTGAGTCCAGAGCATGGATTATCTGGTGATTTTTGCTTGTCTAGCTGTGTTATATCATCCCCCTAACGTATGTGTCACGAGTTTTGAGACACCCAGTTTAAAATAATTTTTAAAAAAATTACTCCATCTTAAAAAATCCCGCAGTGGACTGATCGTTAAGACACGGTTCCCAGCAGATCACCGAAGTGAAGCATCACAGGCTGTGGTCAGTGTGCGGGTGGGTGACCACTTGTCTGCGTAGGGACCGAGGGTGTGCGGTATTGGTACTCGTTAAACTGTTCTACCGTAAAGTGCTCGACGTCGCGTGCAGGTCATTGGGCTAGCGAAGCAGGGGTGCCATCCCCTCTGCAGAGAATCAAAATTGTGATGGCTTGTCTTCGGATCATCCTCAGGGATGTTTTCCAGACCGTCGCCACTAACCCGTTGTGCAGCTCTTGTGCGACGTAAATTAACTACAACTACAACAACCATCTTAGAAACGTATACAGCTTATATTACCAATGCATGCTAAAGCTTATTGTCAAAAAAATTAAAATAGCTACTTAAAAGGCTATTTTAAGTAATAATCGATTCATAAGTGTGATAGAACAGTGCAAAAATACGAAACAACTTTTTTTATTAAAACAACTTTTTGATATCGAATTCTTGATATATGTTTTTGTAACATATGCCTATAACATCAATAAAACATACGTCTCCTTCTACTTTCATATTCGTAAAGATTTTCGAAAAGAAATAAATCAAATATGTTTTGCTTGTAAAATAAAACTTCAATATATTCAAATTCGGTTTTAAAAAAATTTATCAATGTGTACATTTTTTCCTTACCAGACTATTCTTTGGTCACAACACTGATCTAACGGTGGTAGAAAATACAATGTAAGAAACGTTTCGGGAATATATAACTTTTTTTTGTTTGAAAATTGTACTCCAAAACTTTTCTAGTTTTAAAAAACGTATCAGCAATATTTAGATTATTTTACCATGCTGAAGTTTTATGTCTTAAGTTTTACAAGTATCCATTTTTCTGAAGAAATTCTTTATTTGTCTTATTAAAATCAGGAAAGATGTTTTCACTTAACCGAAGTTTATAAATTAATTTTTTATTTTTATTAAATTACCTAAGTTATATGTTTTAAATTTCAAGAAAAAATTGGTGCATTAAAATCACACTTCATGAATGGTTTCATTGATTGAAACAATATTCACTGAGCATTGTCAATTGAGGATGAAATGTTTTATTGATTGAATATTATTCATAGAACATAGCTTATTGATAATGAATGATTTCATTGATTTAAATATCGTACACTGAGAATAGTTCATTGAAAGTGAATAGTCATTTGCTATATATATCAGCAATATTTAGAATATTTCACAGCGCAAAATTTACAAGTATCAATTTTTGTGAAGAAATTCCTTAGTTTTCTGATTAAAATTCGGAAGGATATTTTTACTGTAATGAAATTTGTATATTGAATTTTTATTTTCATTGAATATGTTTCAAATAAAAAAAATTATTCATTAAAATAACACTTGATGAATGTTTTCATTGATTGAAATATCATTCGCTGAGTATAGTTCACTAAAAGTGAATCGTCATTTGATATTTATCAGTAATATTTAGAGTAATTTATCGTGCTAAAGTCTTATGTTTTGAGCTTTAAAAGTATCAATTTTTGTGAAGAAATTCTTAAGTTTTCTGATTAGAATTTATAAAGGTGTTTTTACTAAAAATATGTATATCAAATGTTTATTTTTATTGAATTAGCAAAGTTATATATTATAAACTTGAAAAATAAATTTTTTATTTGATTCATTGAAATAATATTTGATGAATGGATTCATTGATTGAAATCACATTCACTGATTATAATGTATTAAAAGTAAATAGTCATTTAAAAAAAAATTCTTTACGACGGCGATTAACAGTTGATTTTGAAGCCACATACATGAGTTTTGAAATTCCAAACAGTAACAGTATATTTCAACAGGTAACTCACGAGACAGAAGATACTAAATAACTAAAATAATATTACAAAATTACTTCTTTAATACCCAGGCATTGAAGGAAAAATTTATAAATGTATTAAACCTGCAATTGGTTGAGCGAGAAAAAAAGCTGCCAAACACTTCAACGGTTAGCCCGATGACAATGAAATTTTTACTCTTCGAAAAATTTTTCAGCATTCAGAGTATACCTAAAGAAGTGCAGCTGAAGATGTGAATTAAATTTCATAAAAAAAGTATATTTAATTTTAATTAACGTCTCACTTTCAGAAAAAATGTGGCCTCAAAATGAAAAGCCTATAGTGAATTTCAAAGTTCCTTATTTTTAAATGATATGCTCATCGAAAGTAATGGTTTATCGATTACATCATTCGTTGATTAAAAACCAGTATTTAAACACAATTTTAATTTTATCTTTTATTACTTTTAATTCATTTATAATAAAGTTCTCATGCGATAAAAAAAAACTGTGATTTGTTTTTACTTACCCTGTAGGTTCATATTTAACCTGCTTTATGCATTTTGTATATTTTAAAAAATCCCTTTTAAACACCAAATACTCTCTCAAAAATACGCATATCGATCAGTGACGTTCTCATTTTATCAGTGATATAGTCTGATCAGCGGTAAAGCATTTATAAATTGTTTGTTCGCGTGATTCTCTATGAAAAATATTTCTTTTTTTCCATTATTTAGAATATTGGAAATACTTAAAAATTCACCATATTGACGTCACAAAATATTGAATAATTTTAAAATATTCGGCAGACCAATTGAGAATCGAAAAAGGAAAAAAACGAAGTGCTTTATAATTGGAATTGGATTTCAAATCATTATATTTTCTAAATAAAGCTACTACACTGTAAGTATAAGGCAAAATTAGGAAACTTTGCTGCACTGCAAAAAAATATCGGATCAAATTTTACTAAATACTACCGACATCCTGGGAGCATTATCCGCAAAATTAATTTTAATTTAAAATTAATTTTTACCGTAAACTATTATACCGTATATTTGCAGCAATACTTATTTACTACAGTGATTCAGTGATTTTAGAATAAATAATACTGTAACAAGAACTTTTTTGTTCCGTAAAAGTTTATGGTAAAAAGGACCGTAACCCTGGGTGCCGGTACATTTTACGATAATTTGATCCGAATTTTTTTTACTGTGTACTGGAAAGTGACTAGTTGTATTTCAAATAATGGTAATTTGGGAAAAAAATTAAGAATTTCAAACGATTAAAAAATAGTTGATTTAAATAATAAAATGCATTTATTTTGAAGTATTTCATAAATGTGATAAACGTTTCAACATCTAAAATGAGGAAAGAAATATTTTAAGAAATAAGCTTGAAATAATGTCATTTTTAGAATATTATAAATTAATCATAATAATTCGACATTTATTTAAAGAAAATAAATAACTAAAAGGCATATGGGGTTTATTTTCGATAAAAAGGAGGAAAATTGGTGGCGACTGGCAGACTATTTTTAATCGCCATTTTTTATATTTAGTGACCGGTGGCGACCATTAGTTTTCCTCTATAACTGTAAGTAAATACCATGACGTTATTTATTTTTACCCGCAACGCTTCGGGATATCTTCGAATTCCTATGACTAACAAGTTTCTTTGCAAAAATTTTTCCGAATTCAGTGAATATTTTTTTCCTGTATGGCAACACTTCTCAATATTTGAATGAGCTAAGTGACATTTTTGTAAACTTGAGTAAAATATCTTTATAGTTTATTTATTTTCAGGTATTATTTTCGTTTCTGTATGGCAAAAGTTCTTAATATTTGAATGATCAAAGTGACATTTTAGCGAGTTTCAGCGAACGATATTTATAGTTTGCTGGCTGGCAGTGGTAAATGATGATTCTGTCTTCTTTTTATTTCTGCTCTGCAATCTTGAAATTGACGAAGTCTATAAATCCTATTATTACCTGCAACGTTTCAAGTTTTCACAGGTTTCCATCAGATTCTTATGAAAAATAAGTTTCTTTGCAAAAATTTTCCTGAATTCAGTAAATACTTTTTCTGTATGGCAACACTTCTCTATATTTGAATGATCTAAGCGACATTTTAGTGAATTTGAGCAAATAATGTTTACAGGTTATTTGCAGCGAGAAATGATGACTGTCGTACCTTTATTTCTAGTCCGTAAGCTTCTAATTTGCAAAATCTATAAATCGTTCACATTAAAGACATGACTGATCACGCTTTGCATCAAATCATGCGCATTCTTGTCAAAGATTTTACTCCAAAAGTATTTAGAGACTGTGACTTGGATCTTTCATTCTCTGAGATCCTTGAAATTAAGTAAATAAGCATATGTGTACTGTATGATTAAATAAGAACTTTCCCTGATAAATTCAGTTTTTCTTTCAAAAATGTCACTTCTACCCTTTCTTTTCTCAACTTTTCCTTTATATTTACTTTAATTACTTGAATTTCATGTTGAATTTCTGAACATTATTTCGATTATTAAAGTGATTTTGTCCATTAATTATTTTTCTAAATTCTGTAGCGTTGCCTTATGAAGCCATTCAAATTCTTCATGCTCAGCATATGCATTTACCGAAAAAATTAAACTGTCTTTCTCATGATCATCTGTGCAAGGGTTCCGCTTGATCAAACATTTTCTCCATTTCCTATGTACATGAAAAGTTTCTATTTCATATTATTTTCAATTGGTTAAGCAGTACTACAAGAGCACTTAATAGCAAGAGTAGTACAAGAGCACCCAGTACTACAAGAGATCTTAACCACCATCTGGTTCACTAATTGACAAATTACAGCGGCATCCATCTCTCACGCCAGATGGCACTTCTAGCTTCAAGTCACGTCGAAAATTACTGGGTTTTACTGGGAAAGTTTCTGAATTATCCAGATAAATTCCAGGTAACATCTAAAGTTTTCTGACTATTTGAGAGAGTTTCTGAAGTCTTAAAGCTTCTTATTGCTTTTTCCAGAAATGCAATTGACATAAATTATTCACATTAGCTGCACAATATTTTCCTGGAAAATCCCTACATAATTTTTTCAGTTTTTTTAGGCATTTTAGTAAAAAAATCACTTCCTGGTGAGAAAAATCGGGAATATTTGTACAACAGTGCACTATGAAACAGGCATTTTAAACCATGCAATAAAACTTTCTATAATCTTAACAGGGATTTAAGTAAGACCATATTTTATCATGTTGAACCACGCGTAATCAAGCTTATGAAGTACGATAATATAGTTTTATTTAGCTCCACATTACGAAGCTCCATAGTTTAAGTGAAATTATGTTCCAATTATCAACATTTTTAACCATAGAATCAGTTTAAACACTTTTCAGTGAAAAAACCAGTCGCTCAATTCGTTCCATTGCCTTCATTTCCTGTTCATGTTTTTCCATAAACAAATGTTTAAAAACGTGCAAGAATCATAACTGAATAAACTGTTTTAAAAAAGTGTTACATTTATCTTATTCAGATATTTAAAAGCAGTTGTTATTAATTTTTGCCTCTCTTACAAGATTTATTGACAGCTTACCAAAATCAATTTTGTTGTAATTACAAGAAAGTACCCTGAGATAATTAATCAAATACCAAGCAGAAGAAAAATTTAAAAAAAAATATTACAATCAAAAATTTAAAATACAGCAGTTTGGGCATTTTTCTAAAATTGCAATTGATTAAGACATTCTAAAATTGCTAAGGAAAAAATTAAAAGTACCTAAGAGGCTACTGGAACTTTAAGTAATCTTAAACTGACAAAAACTGATATTTATTGATAAGCTAATTTAAGAGGAATCTGGTTTATACTTCGTTCCTCAACATGAAAACCTAGTAAAAGAAAGAACATTCCTGAGAATTTTTATTTCGAATGACAAGAAAATAAAAAATTTTTATACGCAGATATTTTCGCCAAACAGTCCCTCCAACTCAGTTTAACAACTTGGATCTGGTACTACGTGATTAGAATGTCTTTGCATTTTCGAATACCACGCGAGACAGCATTATTTTATTTTGTTCGCCAGTACAACGCCGAAGATTTACGATTTTACATAAATGGTAAAAATGAATTCCATATGGAGAGAAAAATATTAGATTCCGAAGCGCTTGCTATCTACACCATTTAGATATGCTGAAATTAAAATTTTTGAAAATGTAATTTCAAATATCAAACGTATTTATTTAGAAATAAATGGCTTAGTTAAACGGAGAACTAACAGGGAATTTATGATGCGTATCAGAAAGATGAAAATAAACTCTGACTTACATTAAATTGTATAAAATTACTAAAAGTCCATTTTAAAAATAATTAAAATCAATGATCTTTGAATTGTTTAACGCAATAATAACAATTAAAATTCTTCGAATTGCTTAGAAATAATAATAATTAGCAATCTCCAAATTATTTTAAAAAAATCAAAATTAATAAAATCCCTTATTGTTTAAAATATCCTTAATTTCCTTATTGTGTAAACGAGATTTTCAAGAAATAATACCCCAAAATTTATGTATACCAAATAAATAATATTTATATATATATATATATATATATATATATATATATATATATATATATATATATATATATATATATATATATATATATATATATATATATATATATATATATATATATATATATATATATATATATATATATATATATATATATATATATATATAATATATATATATATATATATATATATATATATATATATATATATATATATATATATATATATATAACGCATCGGCTGATAAGGTTCCGGTTTGACATACAGATGGGGCCCTAAATGCAGAATTAGTATTTTGTTTAGCAAGTCCTAACCTTCAAATAAAAGGTGTCAAAATTTTATAACGATTTGTGGATTGATTTTAAAGTTACAGTGATTTTAATCGACCACCAATTTATATTATTGAAGCGATGGATAAAAAGGAATTTCGTCTTCTTATTAAACATTGTCATTTAATGGGAAAAAACACATTAGAAACTAAATTTTGGCTCGATAAGTGTTATCCGGGTTCTTCAGCAGGAAAATTGACCATTATTGACTAGTTTGCTGATTTTAAACGTGGTCGTACAAATGTTGAAGATGCGCCACGCTCTGGACGCCCTGAAGATGATGGGAAAACATAATAAAAGTCCACAAAATTGTTATAGAAAACAGCAAAGTGAAGTTGCATGATATAGCTGATACTCCAAATATAACAAAAGAGCGTGTAGGCTTTATTTTGCACGAACATTTGTTTATGAGAAAGCTGTTTTCAAAGTGGGTGCCGCGTATGCTTAACAGTTGACCAAAAACAACAACGAATTGATGATTCCGAGAGCTGTTTGCCGTTGTGTCAGACACCCCCTATTCACCCGCACCCACCCTATTCACCAGATTTAGCTCCTAGTGACTTCTACTTGTTCGCAGACTTGAGAAAAATGTTCGCGGGTAAGAGATTCAGCACGAATGAGGAAGTGATTGTCGAAACAAACGTCTATTTTGAGGCCAAAGATTAAATTCACTGTAACTTTAAAACCAATCTACAGATCATTATAAAATTTTGACACCTTTTATTTGAAGGTTAGGACTTGCTAAACAAAATACTAATTCTGCATTTAGGGTGCCATCTCTATGTCTGACCGGAAACTTATCAGCCGATGTGTTATATATATATCTATATATATATATATCTCTATATATATATATATAAGTTATATATGCTGTAGAATTTATTATAATTAAACATTAAACAGGAATTAAAATTTAACATTGATTTGAATTTGAAATTTTTTATACTAATTTAAAAAAATTATAACTTAATAACAGCATATATAGCTTAACAGTTATTATGATTTTTAGATTTATTATAATTTTAAAAAATTATAACTTAATAACATCATATATAGCTTAACAGTTATTATGATTTTTAGATTTATTATAATTTTAAAAAACTATAACTTAATAACAGCATATATAGCTTAACAGTTATAATGATTTTTAGATTTATTATAATTTAAAAAAATTATAACTTAATAACAGCGTATATAGCTTAACAGTTATTATGATTTTTAGAATTATTATAATTTAATATGTGTCACGCTTCAGCAATCATTGTAATTTAGAGAGATACTATGATTTACGGGTTGTTATAATTTGGAATTTATTATAACTCAATATAACCATAAATTGAAAAGGTAGTTTAATAAAAAAGTTATAACAGTTCTTATAAACAGCTATAGTTTGACAATAGTTTTATGAAATTTTTTTATTTTATTCCAGACCGTAGAAATACCTGTTTCTTGAAGCCTTTCAGAACAAAAGTTGCGCTATGTTGTTAATTTGCAAATTAAATTGAATATTTATTGTTTGATTTTTTTTAATTTCAATAAATATTTTAAATATTATCTAAAGATTGAAAAAAAAATCTCTCAACAATGCATGGAGTTTGTGATATATGCACAATATGAAAATAGAAAAAAAACAATGCTACCGTTACCTCTTCCAAAACAGGAATACAATTCATTTTTAAAGCGTGTAATAGGGCAAATAATAAACCATCTGTTGTAATGCAACGTCAGAGAACATATTATTTTCTATTGAGTGCGTAAGAAGTCTCCTGTACTTCTTGATTAAGTATTTAATAAGATCTTGAACTCTCTATTTAATATATATTCAAATTAAGATGTTTCAAAGAACTTTGATTTAACTCCGAAACAATTTCGACTGATTTAATTTACATAGGTGGTAAAATATTGAAATAACTTTTGCTTTCAAAATAGCTGAACTTCAGAATAAGCAAATGCGTTACAATAAAACTTATTATAAATTCCATAAGTTTTTCAATACTGCTTCCTCAAATTTTTACCTTTCAATATAGCTACCCTTTAATCTGAAAAGAAATTAAACTGCTCACAAAATTTTATATGTTTGCGTAAGTAATTCAGATTCATTCTCTAATTTAGATACTTTAATAAATGTGCACTCGGAAATTATAAAAAAAATGTTATTTTTATTACTACACTGAGAAAAATAATCAAAACTATAAGAATCTGGTTAAATTTACCATGTTTCTATCTCTATGGGAACATCAAACACCTTGGTGAATTTTACAGGAGTGCGTTAGTAGTGATATTAGAGAAATTAATAATAAAATATAGTTTTATAATGCTTGATAAATTTGGTGAAAATTGTCAATTTCATTATGATATCTTGCAGAATGACAACAAAGAATAAAAAAACATTTATTCTGTCATATTTACTTCTCAGTTTTGTATTTTTTTTTCTAAATATGTGTTAATTAGATCTATAATTTTGAAAACCAGAATTTTTGGTAACTTATGAGGGGAAAAATTATCAAATGAATGCTTTAAATACCGTATATTTTGGATTTATTAACCAGAATTAAGTTGCTGTTTTTTTTACCCGAAATGCCATTACCATTCAGTACTGTAATTTTATCTGAGCTTCTTTCTCCATTTGCTGATAGTTAAATAACCCAATGCGACCGGAGTGTAGCGATTCAGAGCGAAATGCACATGCACCCGCGCAATTCAGAGGTAATGAAAAACTCATGTTATTAACAATGGAATCGGCATTCATAGAAATGAAACAAGATTCCAGGGCATCAAGAAGAGCTGATTTGAAACAGATGGAAAGAATTTTGGCATTATTAAAATCAGTTTTGTGCCCAAGATTCCAACATTGTGCGGCACTAGATCGTATTCCTGAGGACCAATTTATTAGTCGAAATTTTAAAGCTGGCCTGGTTTGTCCGATGTGGTCAAGGCTCTCTGTGGTGAATTCCTCTGCGATTATCAGTACTGGTAGAATCTTTAACTGATTCGATTTCATTGAAAAAATCATTTTTAATTCTGATAACAAAATTAAATTCTCTACAACTAAAACATATTTGTATTTTTGCATCAATTTAATATTTATAGTACTATCTTTCCCCACCACACAAAAACAATGAATCTGTTATTCAAGGAATTCACGAATATTTCCTGGACTCTACACCTGTTCTCAGCTGAGTACGCCAATGTATAATCAAAAAAAAAATCTATAAAAGAGACTTGTAAGGAAAACAAAGGGACGTTAAGAAATTTTAACTCCGATTTTTTTTTTTTCATTTAGAACTTATTTTGCTTTTTAAAATCATTTATCTCACAGATTTTGACACGCAAAATTTGTATCATACCGCACATTTGCCTTGCGCTTTATTTCAAAAGAAAGTAACTTATAACAAAAACACGAAATAACTGTAACTTAAAATATACTTTTATGTTTATAACAATTCGAAATTTAGACATTTCTCTCTTCATTTTTTCTCAAAAAGTTCATATTTTATAGTAGCTGTCTCTTTATTTCCAGTAATCGCTGAATTTTATTGCTTAGAAAAAATACTGAAAAACCATGATTTATTTTTATACGACATTCTAAAGACATGTGTATTTGAATCTTGGTTCGAAATACTAAATAATGTTTCGATTTTTATATTTTAAGAATTGTACCTTTTTGAAAAAAAATATTAAGCCTTTTGAAAAAATATTTAGAAGAATTGCAGACTAACATACGATTCGTTGTCAATATTTTTTAACAAAATATTCTAACTATAAAACATGTTCATCTGAAATACAACTGTCGCAACCTTTTATATATAACATGTAGAAACATTAGAGATTAAAATAGTAATTTTTTACTTTAAAATACATTCTTATTATTCGAATTTAAAATAAAGTTTAAGGTAAGAAATATTAGTTTTCGTGAAGCAATATAAAATGTCATGTTGTGTTTCGCATTTATTTTATTTATTATTTCATAATTTACCTTTTTTTTTCTTCCTATATATACAATATTTACAGACTAATTTTTAATTTATAATATTGGATATATATCATTTTATTTACTTTACACAGGAAAAAATTTAAAAAGATAGTATTATTTAATATTTCGGATATTTCAAGAAAGTTTCAGAGAGGCCTCTCAACATTGGAAATGGTACACTGAGAAATTAACCGAATATTAACTGAAGAGCTTTAGTATTGATTCTAATAATATTAGCTATTAAATATAGTTTTATAATATGTGATAAAATTTAGTAAATATAGTAACATTTGGTAATTTTACCGTGATATTTAAGAGCAGGACATAAAAATTCAGTTAATTTTACTAATTAGCTTTAAATTTTTACTAAATGTTGGGCAAGAAGAACTATAAATTTGAAAACTAGAATTTCCAGTAAACTGTTACCATTAGAACTGAAACCTTTACCATATGAATGGTATAAATGCTTTTCATTTTGGTTTTATTACTGGAATTATGGTCTTTTTTTATCAGAAATATATTTCCATACATAATGGTAAATTTTACCAGAGATTTTTCCCCGTGTACTTTTCAAGTGAATATATTGAATAGTACTGTCAAATTTTTAATATTAGGGTCATATTTCTCTTTAACTTTTGCGTATGAGAAAGTGTAAAAACCTATCTTTATTCCAAAGATGACCTAAACTATCAAATAATGTTTTTTTTTCTCTAGATGACATTCTAGAAATGATAGATGACCGAAACTATCAAAAAATGTTTTTTTTTCTTCAGATGACATTATAGAAATGATAGATGACTTAAACTAACAAGAAATTTTTTTTTTCTTTAGATGACATTATAGAAATGATAGATGATTTAAACTAACAAAAAATGTTTTTTTTTTTCTTCTTGAGATGACATTATAGAAATGATAGATGACTTAAACTAACAAAAAATGTTTTTTTTCTTCTTTAGATGACATTATAGAAATGATAGATGACCGTCCTAAATTATCAAAAAATGTTTTTTTTTAGATGACATTATAGAAATGATATAGATTGCGCGCATACATCATAATTGATATCTTTTTAGGAGAATATAAAAAAATTTTAAGTATAAATGAGATTTATTTTGGCGTATTTGTGAGCTTGTTTCAAAATATGTTGCTTCGATACATTTTAAAATATTTCACAAAACTCCAAAGCATTCTATAAACTTTGTGAATATCTTACAACTTGTAAGTGCTGCCAGGGTGGGGAATTGGAGAAATAATTAGGTGACTAGGTTTAAATCCCGGTGATAGCTTGTCCATTCAATTACTTCTTCAGGCTTTCACCGACTAGAATACTAACATCAAACATCCGGCGTACGATGGGTGGTGAACATAGGGGGGTTTATGTGCCTCCTCTCGATATAACGATTAGCCTCCTCTCGATATAACGATGTGTCTTCTCTTAATATAACGATCCTCTCGATTAAGTCATTGGAATGTCTTCAACGAAAATCAATTTTTCCCTATGCTTGATGCACTGCTTGATTTTTCCAATGCACTGATTAACTGTTTAACTTTGGTAGTTAATTTTTTCATTATTTATTTATAACCATCATTGAACAGCCGGCCTAAGTGTGGATTTACGACTACTAATGTTCAAATGCGTAGCCTTGCAATTTCGAACCCAATCCGGAAAGTAAG
Source organism: Parasteatoda tepidariorum (assembly GCF_982258835.1). Classification (NCBI taxonomy): domain Eukaryota; kingdom Metazoa; phylum Arthropoda; class Arachnida; order Araneae; family Theridiidae; genus Parasteatoda; species Parasteatoda tepidariorum. The sequence continues at coordinate 32,179,773 of NC_141766.1, forward strand.
GGAACTCCTGGATCAAGTATTAGGAGAGATTTGCCTTTGTGGAGGATTTTTTGATGGAAGTAACCAGCATTTGCGCTACATGGAGAGGAAGTTCACGATAACCTCCCACTGTTAGGCTGACGGCAAAGGGACTCTAAGTCATGATCTGTCAACCTTTGAGGATATTTCACGTCAGCACTGTGGTCGGTGCAAGCCAGATGCGGATTCGTATCAACTAGCTATAGCTGGAATTTGAACCCGGGTCACCTCTTTGGAAGGCGAACGCTCTATCTCCTGAGCCACCACGGCTCTTAATCAAAATCAGCTGGGGTGTTTGGGGAATTAGAACACTCGCCACCCAACACTGGTTCGAATTTCAGCGATGGTTGGTCTGCTCAAAGAGTGCTTCCGATTCTGCCCCGTCAAAGTGATGACGAGCAATATCATGGGTTGGGGAATTATGGGTTAGTGTCCCCTAGACACCCCTGAAACTTTCAGGGTTTTTATCCCCATGTAATACATATTTTTCTCAAAATAGGAAGGTGATTTTGTTCCTATTCCTATTTTGGAATTTCTCAGAGAATTTAAAATTGCAGGTCTATAGAGTTAAGCAATCATGAAATCGAAAATTTGACAAAGTCTGAATCCTAAGTCCAATTCGACGTGTTATTAAAAAATAAAAGAATGCGAAATTATTAACTGCTATATTTTGCTGATAGCAATCAAATTTAGAATAATGCTACTTCTTTATTTCTAAATTTCTTAAATACTATATTAGCAACTAAATCGGAATATTTATTTAAAAAATGCATTTTAGATATATTTTATGTATAAAAAATATCAAAGAAACAACATTCTGGACATATACACTTTATAATATGTTTTGAGGGGATTAAAAACCTTTTTGAAACATAAGTGAAACAGCATGTTCCTCTCAACTGGCTTTTGTTAGCTTGTTTCAAGATTTGTTGACTTGAAAGAAAAGTGTAGCGTAATTTCATCGCCATTACTTCAATAAATCAAAACGTTAGAGCAAAATCATTTCGTACAGTTGTATAATAGATAACTTAGGTAAGTCCCTTCTGCTAAACCACTTTCCATCCTGTAATCAAAAATCTGACAATGTCTGAATCCTGGTCTGATTCGCCATGTCATTCAAATATAAAAGAAGGCGAAATTATTAACTGGTATATTTTGCTGATAACAATCAAAGTTAGAATAATATTGCTTCTTTATTTCCAAATTACTTAAATACTATACTAAATTGGAATATTTATTTAAAAATTACATTTCAGATATATTTTAAGTATAAAAAAATATCAAAGAAACAACATTGTGGACGTTATAATATGCTTTGAGGGGATTAAAAACCTTTTTGAAACATAAGTGAAACAGCATGTTCCTCTCAACTGGCTTTTGTTAGCTTGTTTCAAGATTTGTTGACTTGAAAGAAAAGTGTAGCGTAATTTCATCGCCATTACTTCAATAAATCAAAACGTTAGAGCAAAATCATTTCGTACAGTTGTATAATAGATAACTTAGGTAAGTCCCTTCTGCTAAACCACTTTCCATCCTGTAATCAAAAATCTGACAATGTCTGAATCCTGGTCTGATTCGCCATGTCATTCAAATATAAAAGAAGGCGAAATTATTAACTGGTATATTTTGCTGATAACAATCAAAGTTAGAATAATATTGCTTCTTTATTTCCAAATTACTTAAATACTATACTAAATTGGAATATTTATTTAAAAATTACATTTCAGATATATTTTAAGTATAAAAAAATATCAAAGAAACAACATTGTGGACGTTATAATATGCTTTGAGGGGATTAAAAACCTTTTTGAAACATAAGTGAAACAGCATGTTCCTCTCAACTGGCTTTTGTTAGCTTGTTTCAAGATTTGTTGACTTGAAAGAAAAGTGTAGCGTAATTTCATCGCCATTACTTCAATAAATCAAAACGTTAGAGCAAAATCATTTCGTACAGTTGTATAATAGATAACTTAGGTAAGTCCCTTCTGCTAAACCACTTTCCATCCTGTAATCAAAAATCTGACAATGTCTGAATCCTGGTCTGATTCGCCATGTCATTCAAATATAAAAGAAGGCGAAATTATTAACTGGTATATTTTGCTGATAACAATCAAAGTTAGAATAATATTGCTTCTTTATTTCCAAATTACTTAAATACTATACTAAATTGGAATATTTATTTAAAAATTACATTTCAGATATATTTTAAGTATAAAAAAATATCAAAGAAACAACATTGTGGACGTTATAATATGCTTTGAGGGGATTAAAAACCTTTTTGAAACATAAGTGAAACAGCATGTTCCTCTCAACTGGCTTTTGTTAGCTTGTTTCAAGATTTGTTGACTTGAAAGAAAAGTGTAGCGTAATTTCATCGCCATTACTTCAATAAATCAAAACGTTAGAGCAAAATCATTTCGTACAGTTGTATAATAGATAACTTAGGTAAGTCCCTTCTGCTAAACCACTTTCCATCCTGTAATCAAAAATCTGACAATGTCTGAATCCTGGTCTGATTCGCCATGTCATTCAAATATAAAAGAAGGCGAAATTATTAACTGGTATATTTTGCTGATAACAATCAAAGTTAGAATAATATTGCTTCTTTATTTCCAAATTACTTAAATACTATACTAAATTGGAATATTTATTTAAAAATTACATTTCAGATATATTTTAAGTATAAAAAAATATCAAAGAAACAACATTGTGGACGTTATAATATGCTTTGAGGGGATTAAAAACCTTTTTGAAACATAAGTGAAACAGCATGTTCCTCTCAACTGGCTTTTGTTAGCTTGTTTCAAGATTTGTTGACTTGAAAGAAAAGTGTAGCGTAATTTCATCGCCATTACTTCAATAAATCAAAACGTTAGAGCAAAATCATTTCGTACAGTTGTATAATAGATAACTTAGGTAAGTCCCTTCTGCTAAACCACTTTCCATCCTGTAATCAAAAATCTGACAATGTCTGAATCCTGGTCTGATTCGCCATGTCATTCAAATATAAAAGAAGGCGAAATTATTAACTGGTATATTTTGCTGATAACAATCAAAGTTAGAATAATATTGCTTCTTTATTTCCAAATTACTTAAATACTATACTAAATTGGAATATTTATTTAAAAATTACATTTCAGATATATTTTAAGTATAAAAAAATATCAAAGAAACAACATTGTGGACGTTATAATATGCTTTGAGGGGATTAAAAACCTTTTTGAAACATAAGTGAAACAGCATGTTCCTCTCAACTGGCTTTTGTTAGCTTGTTTCAAGATTTGTTGACTTGAAAGAAAAGTGTAGCGTAATTTCATCGCCATTACTTCAATAAATCAAAACGTTAGAGCAAAATCATTTCGTACAGTTGTATAATAGATAACTTAGGTAAGTCCCTTCTGCTAAACCACTTTCCATCCTGTAATCAAAAATCTGACAATGTCTGAATCCTGGTCTGATTCGCCATGTCATTCAAATATAAAAGAAGGCGAAATTATTAACTGGTATATTTTGCTGATAACAATCAAAGTTAGAATAATATTGCTTCTTTATTTCCAAATTACTTAAATACTATACTAAATTGGAATATTTATTTAAAAATTACATTTCAGATATATTTTATGTATAAAAAAATATCAAAGAAACAACATTGTGGACGTTATAATATGCTTTGAGGAGATTAAAAACCTGTCTGAAACATAAGTGAAACAGCATTTTCCACTCAACTGGCATTTGTTAGCTTGTTTCAAGATTTGTTGACTTGAAAGAAAAGTGTAGCGTAATTTCATCGCCATTACATCGCTTCAATGAATCAAAACATTAGAGCAAAATCATTTCGTACATTTGTATAATAGATAACTTAGGTAAGTCCCTTCTGCTAAACCACTTTCGCTTTATAAATCCTTCTTTTACGAAATAAATAGATATGTAATACCATTGAAAAAAAAGAATCTTAGTAAGATCCGAAGAATATAAATGTCCTCTTTGCTCAAAAGCTTTTTTCCCCATAAAAAGGGATGTTTTCGTTTTACTTCGAAAAAGAATGATTTCGTAATCCCTTTGACTGGCAGTGGAAGTTAGTTTCTTTGAAAAATCTCAATAAAATGCATTATTCACTGCCTGACGCACTATTTAAAATGCTCGCCAAAACTGAATTGTTGCAGAAAATAGAATTTTACCTCGGTATAAATTGAGTGATGACCTAAGTTTAACTGACGTATTGTATTTAATCATGGGGTTCAAAATTAAGAAATACATTTTTGGAAAATAACTTTAATTTTTAATCTAAATATAAACTTTCAACGCTGTAAAAAATTCAAAATCTAATTACGTTAGAAAGCGTCGACACTTTGGGTGCCAGTGCTTTTTACTGTACAATCCATTTTTACTAGAACATGTTACGAAACAAAAAAAAACTAATATACAGTATATTTTACAGTCAAATCATGGAGTCACTCTAATTAAACAAAGATTACTGTAAATAAAGATTGCTGTAACGGCATAATATTTTACGGTAAAAAAGGATTTTACGGAGATTCAGATTGGAGTGATTGGTTCTGATTTTACTGTACACGGTGAAAATAATTCAGGTAAAATTACCGTACTGTATAAAAATGATGTTTCTGGTAAAGTTAAAACGTAATTCTGATAATAAAACCAAAATATAATATATAGTGCTCATAAATCTGTATATGATGACGGTTATCTGGAAATTCTGGTTTTGGAAATCATAGATCTTGTTGTGAAACATTTAGTAAAAAATACAAAATTCGAAAGTAAATTTAACGGAATAAATGGTTTTTAGGCCATGTTTTTATGCTTGCATGGTTAATTTAACCCAAATCTTTACCAAAGCATTTCGCTACAAATTACTGAGCTTTTCCTGTTCCCATAGAGCCAGAAACACAGTAAATTTAACAATTTTGAATATGCTTTTTTTCTCAGTGTATAATATTGTACGGCGAAAATGGATTCTACGAATGTTGCAACCTATGTGCCAGTACTTAATACCGTAATTTGATTCGGATTTTTTTTCAAGTGACGATTAAAGATTTATATTTTATATGATTACATTATGCAGATTATATTATTCTAAAATTGCTCGAAATTTTTTTTATGGATTTTTGATTGATTAATTGATTCCCCCAAAAGGAAAAATAGAAGCTCAACTCTATGAAGACTATAAAGTTTTAAAACAAACTTGCGATTAAAATATAGTAAAAACTAATGTTTTTAATTAATTGCTTCAAATATATGTATATATTTTAACTTGACAGGACAGCTTAGTATAATATATCAAAAGTAATACATTGAGTTCCGTCACATTAATCTAAGAAAATTAAAGATATGAAAAAGAAATTTAAAAGAAAACTCACAATTAGTATTCACGTGAACAAAATCAAAATAAAAAAAAAGGAAATTTCGCGGCATAAATCGAATGGCGGCTTGAATTAAAGTGACATAATTTGTTCAATTACAAGCATATTAATTATTTAAATAATTTCGGTTGCAGTACAAATATTTTAAGCAAAATATTAATAAGTATAAATAAATTCTTGAGCTTAAGCTTATAGAAATATGTTTTACATAATTTTAATTTGTATTTTTAAGCAATTTGGATGTTCTTAATTATTTTTGATTGATTAAAACCTCAACTCTATTAATTATTGCATAGCGTTTTATATTAAAATTAATCAGTGATGGACGAGGTATTAAGGGATAGAAGTTACAGTTTTAAACTATTTCTTGACATCTATGTGCTAGATTATAATTTCTAAGACATTAAGCCATGTGGACCAATTTTTAGATTTATCGTCACCTTAACGGTTTTAACTTGATTGAAATTCGACATGCATGCCTGTCAAGTTTGGTAAAAGGAAGTTCAAATTAATACTAGCGTACCTCAGAGACAATTAAAAGTTGTAATTTTAGATTTTGTATCGTATTTATGAGGCATTATAATATGAACATTTAACTTTCTTTAATGAAATATCTTTAATGCTTATCAGATTAAATTAATTTGTGTAAAGAAAAGCGTATTTCCCTATAAAGCTATCGATACTTTGTTCATTTGCTTCTGTTAAAAATTCGGAAGTATCTTTTTTTCAACATGAAATAAATAAATGAAATTTAAAAATTTCCTTGAAAATTTGTGAGAAAAGTTTCGAAAATTAGTTATGGCAAGTTTTGCTGATATTTTAAACCAGAATATATCGTGTTCGCAATTTAATAAGTTAAGTTACTATGTTAAAACAGGAAACTTTCATTTTGAATTCACTGATAGAATAAAAAACAATGCATTTTTAAAGTTCAGCTTTGTATATTGTTATATCGTTATGATTAAATATATATATATTGAATGAAATAAATAAAAACATAAAAGAGTGATCGTAATAGTGAAATGTTGTTCAAATCAATTACCTGATCCTTCGTTCCAGAAGGATCTCCAGGATCGTGTGGTCTAATGGTGCTACTTGGATTTGAAACATTTAAGAGTTCTTTTAGGAAATTTTAAGGAACTTTATTTCTTCTTCTCATGACTGATTAATAGATGCTGGTGGCTCCGGACAGGTGGTGTTAACACATACGGGATCTCGTGGGGAAAAACTCACTTCTTAGACAAAAAGGATAATTTTCATTTTGAATGAAGATGGATTCCAGTTCATCAACAAATTATCTGAGTCGTGCCGCATGCACAATTGGACAGTAGAACATCAGGAACACGTGTCAAACTTCATTGTTTTATCTTAATGGAACGTGATAGTGTCTTGAAATTATTTTTGTTAAATTTTTGACTTAATGAAATGAATCTCCATAGTTATTTCTTGTAAAAAGGGATAAATGTTGAGCAGAAAGGCAAGAGCCTTGAACCTATCATAAAAATGAGAGCGATGCTTCTCTCTCACGGTGGCTTCCTCGACTGCCGCCAAGAAGGCACGCGGAAAAGCGATAAAAACGATATACGGTTAAAGTTAGGGTAGGGTTAATCGATACGAAAAAAAGAGTCAAACAAGTTAAATGAAGTAAAAGGCTATTGCGGTTAAAAGAACGAAAACTGAAAAAACTATTGAGGAGTAGAAAAACAACGCACGTGTGATGTAGCAACATCACACTATCCCCCTTAGGAAGAGAGAAAAAAACTTACATGGCATGATAAAAATGATAAAAACAATTACTTAAAATGGGTGAGGACCGCAAGGAGCCAACAACATCTCTTGAATCTGCCAAAACAAAAAATACAAAAGACAGTATTGTTGATAAAACAGAACATAGTAACAAAATATCAAACACAAATGAATGTGTAGTTCTTGGATATACATAAAACCTGAGTTCCATATCACATGCAAATTATCACATTAAAGTATAAAATTACCAAAATTAATTTTCAAAAATTAATTGTCAAATCCATATTTACGAATATCTGTTACTTAACCTACCTAAAATAAGCATGTACATCTCAGCTTTTTTTTTTTTTTTTTTTTTTTTTTTTCGTGTGTGTGGTGTTACATAAAACTGTAGAAAGCTGCATAAAACTACTTGATCATTTCATTCATTCAACCAAAAGCAAAAACACTATCCTAATATGCTTATTCTACCTTTTTTTAAAATTTAAGTAACAGAATGCTGTGCGTCAAATAACATATTTACATATATACAAAAGGAAAAAGAAAATGTGCATGCATATCAACACATCATGCTTATCACATTTTATAACATATATCATGTTAGAGAAAATTTAGTTATAATAGTAACATATTGTACATTTGAAATGTTGGGTGGTGTTAACATATACGGGATCTCGTGGGGAAAAACTCACTTCTTAGACAAAAAGGATAATTTTCATTTTGAATGAAGATGGATTCCAGTTCATCAACAAATTATCTGAGTCGTGCCGCATGCACAATTGGACAGTAGAACATCAGGAACACGTGTCAAACTTCATTGTTTTATCTTAATGGAACGTGATAGTGTCTTGAAATTATTTTTGTTAAATTTTTGACTTAATGAAATGAATCTCCATAGTTATTTCTTGTAAAAAGGGATAAATGTTGAGCAGAAAGGCAAGAGCCTTGAACCTATCATAAAAATGAGAGCGATGCTTCTCTCTCACGGTGGCTTCCTCGACTGCCGCCAAGAAGGCACGCGGAAAAGCGATAAAAACGATATACGGTTAAAGTTAGGGTAGGGTTAATCGATACGAAAAAAAGAGTCAAACAAGTTAAATGAAGTAAAAGGCTATTGCGGTTAAAAGAACGAAAACTGAAAAAACTATTGAGGAGTAGAAAAACAACGCACGTGTGATGTAGCAACATCACATATATACTACTTCATTTTTATGTTAATTGAATAATGTTTTTTTCCACATAATTACTCAAAAACAGCACAATAAATATATCTTTTAAAATATCCGTTAGGATATTTAAAATCTGGTAGCAAAAACTATCGTATACAGTTACGGTTCGTATCGTATACAGCACTTGCACTTTGGGTGCATCATCCGTAAAATCTATTTTTACCGTAAAATATTGTATCATAATTTTCACAGTAATATTTTTACTAAAGTAATTCAGGGATTTTACGGTACTTATTAATATAAAAATTGCTGTATATCAGGTTTTTTGTACCGTAACAGGTTCCGACGAAAATGTATTTTACGGTTAAAAAGCACCGGTATCCTGGGTGCCGGTACTTTTTCCCGTGATTAGATTCCGCCATTTTTGCCTTATAGAATCAAATGAAATGAGACAAAAATCAGTTCAATTGAAATGATTTTATAAATCTAACCAAATTCATATTATAATTTAATAAAAAGACTTCCTCAGTAAAAATTTATTCTATTAGATTACTTATTTCAAGATATTTAGTAGAACATACTTTAGTACACGGAGAAATAAATTCTGGTAAAATTACCGTTCTGTATGATCATGACATTTCTGGTAAAAATTATTATAATTCTAGTTATAAATTAGTTAATATACTATATTTAAACCATCCATTTAGTAATTTTTCCATTTATATGGCAATGGTTCAAAATAAATTCAGGTTTCACAAATTATAGTTCTCATTATCGAATGTTGAGTAAAAATACAAAACTGAAAAGTAACTTTAACATAATAATTGGTTTTTATATAATGCTCTAAAATATGTTGATAAAATTATCAAATTTTACAAAATTTACCAGCTTTTATCGTATATTATAAAACCATATTCTATTGTTGATTTTACCAAAACCATCACCAAAGCACTTCAGTAAAAACTAAGGAGCATTTAGAGTTCCCATAGAGCCAAAAACATGGTAAATACTACCATATTCTTTTAGTTTTGACCGTGCTGTTTTCCTCAGTGTAGAAAATTCTATTCTATATTATTCTCTGAAAGAATATATTTTAGTAGAATGACTTAATCTAAAAAAATGTATTTATATTATGCTATTTTACTAAATTATTTCTTTTATTTTAAACTATTAATTTTTTTAGTAATAGAATAAGAGAGCAACAACGAAACTTGTTCTTGTATATTAAATAATATAGTAAAAAATGAAGGTGTTGGTTCCTACTCCTTAGTTTCATCCAAAAGTATTAAATATAATGGAGCAGATTGATGAAATAAAAAATTCAATAAAATCATAATCAGATCATGATTTTCGTGATTGCTAGCAACTAAATTATCAAAATTGAATTATTAACGATCTTGATGACGTAAAATTATACGAGTAAGCTATGTAATCTGTAAGATTAGAAAATATTCCTTATTTGTGTTTGGCTTATTTCCAAATAGTGAAACCATATTTTTGAAGGGATATAGCGTGCCGTTTCTTATTTCTGATATTGAAAGATTTTTGTGGATGATATGTAATATGGTACTGTTTTTTTTAAAGGATTTTTTTAATTTTTTTATCTTAAGTTTTGATTCTATAAACTAAAGCTTTGATTAATCCTTCATGTAAGTACTTAAAGTATCAAATTTAATAACTTACATGAACTAAATAAATAAAATTAATAACTTAAATGAACTGAATAAATAAAATTAATAACTTACATGAACTATTTGATAATAATGCTTTGATTAATTTTTCATATAAGTTACACGTTCATAAGCACATAAATGGTAGTGTGCTCCAATAAAGCTTTTTTTCAACTAGCTGTCGGTGTTAATTTATACACTGAGGTAAAAAGTATGGCTAAAACTACCAGAATATAGTAAAAATGGCCGTGTTTCTGACTCTATGGGAACACCAAAAAGCTTGCCAATTTTTGTCGAAGCTCTTTATTACAGATTTTGCTAAAATTATCAACAAAATATAGTTTTACGTGACAAAAATTTTTCAAACTTAGTAATTTTATCATACCATAGAGCCTGGCTTGAAAAGTATTTATTCCGTTAAATTTACTTTTTTGTTTTGAATTTTTTACTAAATGTGTGGTAATAAAAACTATAATTTTGAGGAATTTTCAGAAAACCGTCACCATGTGAACGGAATGAAATGAAAGGTTCAAAAACAATATTTTTTTCCCTTATTAAACGGAATTATGCTTTTTTTTTACCAGAAATGTTATTGCCATTAGGTACGGTAATTTTACCAGATTTTTTTTCTCCGTGTAATTATGAAGTTCGTGTAAGTTTTTTACATCAGCTCGTAAACTTATAACTCAGGTATTAGATCAGGTATACTTTTAAAAGCTCATAATTATTTTTTATTGATTTATAAATCAAAACAGTTATAATGGATTTACAAGATATAAAAGAAAATCAATAGCGATATTATTGAAAAGCATAATTTCAAAATTTATCATATATTTTATTATTGTATTGTGCATGATTACATGATATAGATTTTTTTTATATTTTATAATATTGATTTAGTTACAATAGATCATTGTACTATATCATTAAACTAATACATAACATAAAATTGCATTAATGTAATAATCGATTAAATTATATAAAGTCACGAAAGATAGAAAACTTTTGTAGCTTATCCCAGCTATTCTGCTCTAATAATTTAGTGACAAAATAATGAAATTTTATTATATATTGTATCAAATTTTCGAAATCTTTATATTCTAAAATGTATCCAATTAAAGCACTCTCTTCTCCGTCTTAACTCTGCAAGAATCATCTATTGTTAAAAGCGGAGCAGAAAGTCTTTTAATGATAACCTTTTCGTGAGATCCTTTGTTTTTGTCTTCTTGACAATAACAAATGCAAACCTCGTTACTTTCAACTCAAAATTAATTTTGTGGGATACGAAAAAGTCAAGTTAAATGGAGTCAAGACGGATAAATATAACAAATGCTCCTGATGATGCTGTGCTAAGCTGGTAGTAACGCATAACAAGTTTTGCATTCTGGAGAGATATTATTAGTAAATAATATTAGTCTGATGGATTTTTTAAGCCAAGTTGACGTCGGCCACTAAGTCAGACGGGGTGCGATTGTTCTTGTTTTTCTATGGCGCCATCTATGGCGAAGAATTCAACTTCTGACAAGTCCATACGACACACTTGTTTTTGAAGCCAAGTTTCTGATCTGAATTGTTTTGATAAATGATCCGTAATTTATAATGTAGGTTCTGATTTTATAAAAAGTCAGTCTGGATTCACTGATTTTATTTTTATAAATTTCCATATTAATTCCATGAATTAATTCCACTTTAATTAAAGTTCTTCGATACGGATTTCTAAAATTATCTTGATCTATGATCGATTTCATCCTCAAGGTGTTCACATTCTTTAACTAAATATTGATTCCATGACTACTAGTCACTCTCATGATTTTATCAACTTTGTACTACTCGTGTAGGTAATGATTTAACTATGAAACATAGTGTTATAATATATTTTGGGGGATGTGTAAATGGTTTGATTTTGGTGAATAAATATAATAAAATTTGTCAAATGTGGCAGAATTTGATAATTTTATCATGATTCTTAAGAGCATCGCATAAAAACCATTTATTCCGTTAAATTTACTTTTGAGCTCTGTATTTTTTACTGAAAGTTTGGTAACAAGATCTATAATTTTGAAAAAGAGAATATCCGGTAAACCGTTACCATATGCATGGAAAAATTACCAAATGAATGGTTTAAATATCGCATAGTTTGATTTTTATAAAAAAAATTATGGTTTTATTTTACCAGAACTGTCATTATCACACAGTACGGTAATTTTGCCATTTTTTTCTCCGTGTTGTCAACCTATTCACCATGATACATCTGCAATATTTAGATTTTAATTGATAGAACTATGAGTTTTATAACAAAACTAGCATAAAAAATTTCAATTTAATTTAAATTTAAATACACTACCACATCACAACATTTAAGAATATCCTGTTTTAAAGGGAAAAGCTGCAAAAATGCTGTCGAATATTAAGGTTAACACCCTGCGAAATTTTTAACAGTTTACTTTAAAACATACAACCATATTTGAATCATCAATATTCTTATAAACTTGCCATGTCATATAAGACATAGAGTAAAACAAGACTCCTTTATTTCTAATAGATAAAAAAAATATCACCCAAAAAACTTCACGAGATCCACAACTTAAAAGTGTTTTTGATTTGATATTTCTGATAAATTTTAATTGAATAAAGACACACATTGCGGTAATTTCATAAATTTTTTTCCTCCATGTAGGCAACCTATCCACCATAATCCATGTGTAATATTTAGATCTAATTTAACGTATAATAATAGAGCGCTGAGTTTTATATTAAAACTACAATAAGGAATTTTAATTTAATTTAAACTTTAATACTCTACCAATCATTTTCTAGAACTTTTAAAGTCACATCACGTTTTAAGTGGAAAAGTTTTTGCAGCATAATAAGGTTAATGCCCTACAAAATTCATAACAAAGTACTTTAAAATATTCTAACTATTTGAATCCTCAATATTTTTTATAAACCCGCCATGTTATAAGAATCATAAAATTAAACAAGATTCCTTTATTTCTAATAGATCAAGAAAATGTCACCAAAACCATTTACGAGATCCACAACTTAAAAGTATTTTTGGTTTGATAAAGCTTAAATGAAAAAAGGATTATATGTGAAGTAAACAAGCTTTTTAGTATCCAAACAGAAATGAAAAGGAAGCTTACTCAAATATTGGTACCGTCGTAAACTTTTTTATTTGAGTTAAGTCTATGAACTTGCTTATCAAAAGGAACTTCTTTCAACAAGGACTTTCCAGTTTATTTATTTCAAATAATCCAAGTAATTTATTTCTTCACTTTGAGGCTTTCTATATTGTAATTTATTTGGAGAATATTGTTTAAATATAAATACGAAATAAATGCTTTGAATCAAAAGAATTGATTTATAATGTGATCTTATTTATAATATATTGAAACTAAAAACAAATTGACTTGTTTTTAGGTAAATACATTTGTTTTTTTTTATTTATAATGTAGTCTTGTTTAAATATAAATACGAAATAAATGCTTTGAATCAAAAGAACTGATTTATAATGTAATCTTATTTATAATATATTAAAACTATAAACAAATTTACTTGGTATTAAGTGAATGTATTTTTTTTTATGATTTAAAACTTTTTTATTGGTCATTTTGCGTAGTTTTTGTACTATGATATTTGAGGAAATAGCTTTTTTATTTAGTAAATACTAAACAAATGCCTTGAATAAGATTATTTAGAGTAACTAGTTTTACTAGTTAGTTGAGTGCTTAATTATAAGAGCTGATTTATAATGTAATCTTATTTATAATATACTTAAAAAAACAAATTTGCTTGATTTTAGGTAAATATATATATATTTTTAATTTTTTATGACTTGAAATTTTTTTATTGGCTATTTTGCGTAGTTTTTTAAATAGGGTATTTTAGGAAGCTAGTTTTGTTATTTAGTAAATATGAAATGAATACTTTCAATAAGGTTATTTGGAGTAACTAGTTTTGCTAATAAGTTGAGTGCATATTATAAGAACTGATTTATAATGTAATCTTATTTAAAATATAATAAAACTAAAAACAAATTTACTTGATTTTGGGTAAATGCATTTTTTTTTAAATATTTTATGATTTAAAGAAGGTTTGTATTGGCTATTTTGAGTAATTTTTGAAAAAGGATATTTGGGGAAGCAAGTTTTGATATTTAGTTAGAATAGAGTTTCTTATAAACGCTGAATTATTATTTTGCTTTGTTAATAGATTAAGAAAAACGCTAATTCCCTTTTATTAGATAATAAACTTTCTTTTAAACTTTTTACGTGTTTACATATTTCACTAAATTAATAATTCGAAATGATTTAATGATTTTAAAATTTAAATTTTGCAGCCATAAAATATTTAATAAGAAATAAGCCATAAGAATTTTAGCCATAAGAATTTTTTTAGTCATAAGAGTATACGCGTATTTGATACCTGATTTATTATTTGTGTTTAAAGAAGAATCTTTTAAAGAATCATCTTTTTGAAAAGCTGTAAATTTGGATAATATTTACATTTAAGCGCAACATGTAAAAAAGAACTACTTCATATTAAAATTTTTAACAATATTATTTTAATCCCAATTTGAAGAAAAATATTTTTTTTAATTTGAGATGTTATAATAAACTATTCAATTTTTATTTTAGTTGATGCAGCGAATGCTTATTCTTAATTTTAATTGATGTTTTTACATAAAGACACACAAAAAACAACATGTTTCATATTTACTTTAAGTCTAAGTTTGAAACAAAATCCACAAAGAACTAAAATGACTCTTTTCGTTTTTACTTTATAAAAAAATGAGAAGGAGAAAGAGGAAATAAAAGACATTAAACCAAAGGAATTTTGACTCGTTTATTAGATAGTTCGAAAATAGTAAAGCTAAGGCAATTTTATCAGTCAAAGAAAATTTGAGAGACGGATATAATCCTACTTATAATGCAAGGATAAGTGTCAAATATTCAAATTTACTCAAGTCTAAACAAGCAATGATATTTTTTTGCAGGAGCCCTTAGTTTAAATACTAGCTTCTTCACAATCATGAACAAGCTTTTTAATTAACTGTTTAAATATATATATCTTTAAAATATATAGATTTATATATGTATATTAAAAATATATATGTTTATTTATATTTGAATACAGAGAAAGTATGGGAAATAATAAAATAATAAAGATTAATAAAAAGAGAAGAAGAAAAATTATTATCATGAAATATCTTTAGAAATATTTTTTTTTATCTTTAAAAGAAATGCCTTTCAAAATTCTGAAAAATTAAATAAAACAACGATATAATCTCTCCATCAGCTGACACGATTATATTCGAAAAAAAGGAGTGCTTTCTAATATGGTATAAATATAGCTAAAGCAAAATATATCAATACAATAGTGTAATATATACATATATACCTACACGTTTTACTTTTTCCATAGGATTAGCGTAAACAAACGAACAAAGTGAAATAACGTAAAGTCAGGGTAAAAACAATTTAAGTATATTTTTCAAAACTTACACTTACTAGATAAACTACTTGAAAAATGTGTAATCTTTATATACTTATTTTATTTTTAGATGCATTTATAACAATATCCCTCTTAATACTTATTATTATTTGCAAATTTGATTTATGGCCTACATCCACAAATGTTTCAGAGTTTTCATGCTTTCTAATTTTTGATCAGTTGTGGGTATATATCAGAGTGGGGTTTTTGTTTATTTTTATCGTCTTCTTCACTATCAGTGGGAGCAGGCATTAAATCAGATATTGAAGGAATTGAAAAGTAAGGGAAAGTGTGCTGCAGCCAATATGCGCGTAATCGATTGCAAAAGAACTTCAGACATGAAATTTTTTTCCGAATTTTTCTAGTTCCCGTTGGATACCGAGAAGATTTATTAAACCCTTTTGGAATGCATTTTAGTTCACATTGTAAAACGCTGTAGAAATTAAATTCAGAGTTTCAAAACATTTTCTTTTGCTTTAGAAGCATCTTGCTAGTCATCGGAACCAAGAAAAAGAAATGATTACTTAACCAGTTGTTTAGTTTAATGAAATGTAACGTACTCAATAATTGAATCACAAATGATAGCTTTGCATATCCCACCATCAAACAAAAGCGATTTGGAATAGAAAACTTTAAGTTGTCAACAAAACAATGGAATATAAATAAAAGTGAAAAACAAAGCTAGAAAAAACTGAGGCAGCATGTGATAGCATAAAATTCGCTTCAGTTTCTTAGGATTATTCATTTAGAATTTTTTGGATTATTCATTAAGTCTCAGTTTATTTGCAATTTTATGCATGCAAATATAAATTTAGAGCCCAAAATGTAAGGTACACAAAAAATGTTCACATATTTAAGCTAGAAATAAAGTACTATTTCTAGTAACAATCTAGTATCTAGTAACAAAACTAGAAAAACTATTACAACAGAGAGTGTGATAGCAGGAAATACGCTTCAGTTTCTTAAGATTATTCATTTAAGATTCTAGGGTTTAGCCATTAAGCCTCAGTTTTTTTTAAATTCTTTTTTTGCAACTTTATGCATGCAAGTTGTAAATCTAAAGCGAATAATGTTAAATCTACGAAAAATTTAAAAATGTCTAAGTTCGAAATAAATTTCTATTTTTAGTAACGTCAAATTTAATTCCCTCAAAATTTGGAATAATGAAGAACATAAAAATGTTGAAATCCAAAGGACTAAGTTGTTTAGGAAATCACCCTCAAGAATTTCCACTCATGTCAATTTAGGTTTTTGGAAATGAGCTAACTTTTTCTAGGTTTATTTGAGTTAAAATAGCTTTTTCACGTATCATCACGTATCGTATATAAATGAAGGAACTTGAAATGACACCTCAAATTGTGGCTGTCAGATGAAATTATGAAAGAGGCGAAGGTACGGCGACGCCTTCTGACATCTCGTTTTATGCTACGGAGTGTTCAGTCAAAATTGGATTCGTGGTTGGCGGGATTGGGCTAGATGGAAGATTTCGCCAAATCGTGACACGCCACTTGCTATCAGCCAGAAAATATCTCGCTTGAGATAAAAGCCGTTTTTGCTCATTTTAACTTAAGGCTGAGTACCAAAAACGAAGCCTTTGATTAAAAAAACATAAGTGCCCGGAAATTATGTTCAGTATCCTGTATATCACAAATAAAGAAAAAGGCTATTTTGCCAGAGGCAAGATAATCCTGTCTGAGAAGTAAATTATCTCCAATGTCTGTTTGTATGAAAAGATAAAAATAAGAAGAACCTTATGTACAATTGAGCGTTTTGATTTATACTTTTTTTAAAAATTTTCTTTCCTAAGAAAATTTTCATAAATAGATAAGGTAATTCGGCGTGTAGTAAATAGTCTGATTTTTCTTTATATTTTATTCTCTGTTTCTACGTGATATTTTTAATTATAGTGCTCTATTGTTGTAATTTTTGTAAAAGTTTTTGAGTGCTCATCACACTATTGTATTGAAATAATTTTCTTTGGCTATATTGATACAATATTAGAAAGCACTCTTTTCCGTGGATATGATCGTGTGGGCAGATGAAGAGATTGCATCTTTTATTTTCCGGATTTTTTAAAATTTTTGTCCATTTTCTAGGATTTTTTTTCTGGTTTCTTCTTATTTTCATTATTATTTTTATTTTATTTTTTCCCCTTCCTTCATTGTTCTGTAATTTTTCCATTGTTTTCACTACATTTTGAACTTTATATATATATATATATATATATATATATATATATATATATATATATATATATATATATATATATATATATATATATATATATATATATATATATATATATAATAATTAACTAATAGGAATGAACCTCTTTTATGTTGATGTTTGTGTGTTGCATTACTTATCCAGTTTATAATGCAAAAAAATTCCAAGTTGGTTTTGTCATTTTTTTATATTTTTTTTATCTTCTGTTTAGCAAAGCGAAAACTTAAATAAAATTATAGAAATTAGATACAATTAAAAACCTTCCGAATTATTTCATATTCAATCAAAATATCAAATTTAAGAGGAAGCATAATAGAAACATATTTAAGAGCATGTAGAACTACACTAAGTGAAAAGTATAAGTCAGTTTTTAACATACCAATTTCTAACTCGCTAAGAACACCAAAGTAATTTTTACCGAGGTGCTTTGGTAAAGATTTTGGCAAAATTAAAGATGAAATAACATTTTATAAAAAGTAATAAAATTTTGTAATTTAATCATGAT